>NC_041340.1:14848542-15013542 GCF_004354835.1 Perca flavescens
AGCAGCATGGTAGTTTCAATGTATCTCGGAAAATCAAGCTTCTTGGCTTCTCTCTCTCTCGTTTTGCCCTTGTTCATGGTTGTCGGCAACAGTAGTCAAAAGATCTGTCCAGTTTCTTGCCAATTATCCACCCTACCGTTTCGCTGTCAACAGGAGCTCACCTGTCCTTTAACTCGGCAATTTCTTCTAGCTGCTTCTTTTATAAACCAGCCCTGGGCTCTCCTCCCAGTCAGCTGTATAACAGAATGCAGTAAATGCAAATGAATCCATATTCATTTGAGGTACAATGCCCCCTGCCCTTTACCTTGAATCTGTTTAGTCACAAATCAACCAAACAAATGCCTTTTTCAATTATTTGCCAGCCTAAATAAACAAACATGTTAAATGAGACAATCTTTACACAATGCAAATTTTGATTAAGGTAAAACTACATCAGGGAGTCTCCGTCTTTTAACTGTAATGTTAGGCGAGGCAATCTATCTATCATTTAGATTAATTATTTCACAGCTCACCTAAAAAGGAGATTAGAAATAAAAGTGTTCCAGTCACTGTTAGGTAGGTACAGATCGACACCTGCCTTATTTAACATTGTGCCCTATTGTTTACTTTTGTAGACATCCATGCTGTTTGACATGCTTTAGCGTAACTGAACACTGACGCACCCATTGTACTTGATCTTCTCTCTGCACGCTTCCTGTCATGATGATCTCATGGCCAAAAAATACCAGAGTTACAAGACACAAGTAGGAAAATATTCTCAAGTCAGGAAGTTTGTGTCCGTGTGGGGAAAAAGCAGTTTTAATGCATTTTACAGACAGGTTTTCATGTGTTCTCAACCTATAATGTCCCTCTTAATGTCGATGGGATTGTTTTCCTGCATTTTTGTGTTGCTGATCACTCTCCTGATATCTCCCTGTGTGTTGTGACAACTTGCTGGGGCAGTTTGATGTGGTCAATGTGTACTGTGTACTGTGTTGTGTGTTTATCAACCCCCAAACTGCTCTTGCTTGTTTCCTGATAGATCTAACCTGAGCCACCACTCTCAATAGGTGTCTGTGGTTTCCCTAACCTGGAATTTCTGCCTTTTTCTTAACGGATTAGTCATAAAAAAGTTCCTGTTCAGTGAATAGCAAAAACAACTTATTTGGATATAATATTTATTTAGGTGGTTGAATGTATGATTTTCTCCACTCAGGACCAGGCGGTATCCCCCCCAGAGGCCTGCTGGGAGATGGTCCGAATGACCCCCGGGGTGGAACTCTGCTGAATGTCACTGGAGAGGTCATAGACCCCAAGTAAGATGTCCACCCACATCACATTACCTAAATACTATAGCCAGTTATGTGGATTTCAGAGTTGTGTTAATTCAAGCTGTTAAATTTATAATCCTTGCGTTATCGTGGTAGTAACAGTGTGGACTACAGAGCCCAGATTTTTGGAGGCAGCAATCACTCGTCGAGCAGCTACTTTGTGAGAAATACAACAGTGGAGAAACTAGTGTATTTATTTACAGCGCAACCAAACACATTCTTGTTGTTATGATCGAGAAGTCTGTTAATTAGAACTCAAACTGCAATCAGATTTTACGCTACGCTCGGCGCAAGTAGTTTCCCCACGCAACAGCAGGCCACGGTAAAGTTGGGTACCTTGGCGAGACGTTGGAGGTGTGCAGTCCAGCTCTTTATCTTACAGCTCACTGTGGCTGCTTCTCCTTGTTCCAGCAATCCCTTGTGGAAAATAAAAAAAAAAGATCAACTAAAAGTAAAATGCAAAGAATGTTTTGTTTCGTAAATGCATTTTTGATGATCGAATGACAAATGCATTGAGTTTCCTGTTAATGCTTCACAATAAAAGCCACCCCATATTTCGCCAGTGAATATTCTTTTAAGTAAGTAAAGTTTATTTATTAGGCACCAAAAAAACAAAAAGTTTACAAGGTGCTGTATAGTGCTATAGTATAATTGCTAAAGGTGAAGCAGCAGGAAATGCTCCATTTGCATTAGCAGTGACATAATGTAGCTGTGATACAGCATTAGGAGTGAAAAAGGCTCCTGTCTGTGAGACAAAGTTACAAACAATAATGCTGGATCACATGCTGCATTGATTCCTGAGGATTTTTTTGGGAATGGCGTACTCCACCACTGACATTGAAAACGGAGAGGTAATTACTGAATGTAAATACTTTAAACGACTGTTGCTGTGGCCAGTTATAACTTTTTTAGGCCAAACAAATCTGTAATTATGCCAGTTTAAATTTTATAATATCATTTAATTGCTCTTATTTTGTGTGTGTGTCTGTGTTTAGCCGGGGTTACATGGGAGCTCCACCGCCCCACCAAGCCCCACCTGTACACATGGCCCAAATGGCAAGTGGACCCCCTCCGGATATGAGAGGCCCTCCAATGGACATGAGAGGCCCACCCATGGTTGAACCACGAAACATGATGGGTGACCCCAGAGGGCCCCAGATGATGGAGCCACGCGGACCCCCGATGGAAACCAGAGGTAGCTGCTCTGATGATGATGCTTCATATTTTAGAACTTACAATAAAGGGGGGGGGCATTTTAGGCCTTTATTTGACAGGACAGATGAAGACATCAAAGGAGAGAGAGAGGGGGAATGACATGCAGCAAAGGGCCGCAAGTCGGAGTCAAACCCGGGCCCACTTCGTCGAGGAGTAAACCGCTATATATGGGCGCCTGCTCTACCAACTGAGCTATCTGGGCGCCCAAACTTATAATAGTTAAAATTATTAATAATTGTGTTCATTTAGTAGACATTTTGGTTGATCTCAGTTCAGTTTCAGTCACAGCTGGTAGACAAACCAAAAGGCACTGAAACTTAAAACAAAAGTCTTTTGTCCTTACAAAAGGTTTTTACACAAGAACGTTTTTCTTACTACCGTGTTTACACTTCTATTTCCTTATATTTAATACTGCCGTTATTTTTTAGGTCATCCGTGTCACAAAGACACTTCTCTCAGCTACAAACGCACCTTTTTTTTTTACATTTGAGGGTTTTAATGTTTCATGTAATGATCGGTTTCTTTTCCCTTCCAGAGTCGCTTTCAAACAAAATTGTCTTTTATGTGACGTACGCTCAAATCCAATGATGAGGTGTGACCAGAAAGTATGGGTTTTGGTTCTTCATGCAGGTCGTGACCCGAGGGCGATGGACGCTCGTGGTCCTGTGACGGCTCAGAGGGTTCCCATGGCGGCAGGGATGCAAGGCCCCGTTCCTCATGGCATGGCTCCGAATGCTCCTCCACCTGCAAGACCGGTAAGCGCTGCATTTAATGTCTTTGTCTGCTTCTGCTATTTGCTTTTGATTTTTTTGGGCTACATTGCACACAAAACTGTTAAAAAAATAAATTTAGACAAGGAATTTAATGTCCTTTCTTCATCAATTATAAGACTATAAAAAGCGATTAGATAAACATTTACTTAAAATTACATTTAAAGAAACAATATGTAAAAGAAATCTGTGCTATATGCTTAAATTACTATTGATATTAATATTGCTATTACTATTCCTATAGATGCTCACTACCCCGCATTACTGATAAACGGTATGTTTGTCCTGCAGGGTCCTGGTATCTCTGGCGTTCCTCCATCAGGAGGAGGCTTCAGTCCGGGGCAGAGCCAGGTCTCTACACAGGACCAGGAGAAGGTGGGTGTCTGGGATCGATCGTCTCTGTATTATAACAAACTGGACCAAGAGTCCCTTTAAACGGCCTTCATAATAATATCTACATATTCTGTGTCCACTGCCAGAGACCAGATGTACACTTAACACAAATAAAACAGGCCTTGATCAACAAACAGCTATTCTCTGGGTTAGACTCAAGAGTAGTCTCGCATTGCCAGACCTTCCTCCACAGAGCTGCAAAGGAGGGTCGGGCTAGTCCACACAGCATTCCGGGATGGGAGAAAAACGTGCTCTGGTTTATTGGCATTTCTTTAAACCAATCACAATAGTTTTGGACGGAGCTATGGTGCCGCTGCAAAATAGCTTGGGAAGGAACTTGTTTTGGTGGAACATGTACGTTTAAAGATTGTTTGTCGTGCAACAGAAAACTCGGATTGGACAGATAGTCTAGCTAGCTGTCTGGATTTAGCCTGCAGAGATCTGAGGAGCAGTTAACCACAGTCCTCATAAATCGGCCGGAGTTTAAAATTACAGCACATAGAAAGCGGAAGGTAACGGACATCCGGCCGAAAAAGAGGGAAATCCAGGAATTGCTGGCGGAACAGGTGCAATCCCGGAAGTGGAACGTCGTGGATATAGACTAGACACGGAGTAGCTCTGTCTAGCTGCTTGTTGAATCGCCCCTGAGCAAAATGCTTATCCTTTTTTTTTACCTTGGATCGTCATTCATTTGTTGAAAGTCATTCTAGTATGTCAACTGAGGCAATTGTTTGACTTCAACAATAGCTGGTGATGTTTTAACACAAAGGCTTAAGGAAGTGTGATTTTTTTCCCGTTAACAACAGAATAACAGGAAGATTATTTGAGACACCCAACAAGCTCTTATCGTCACGTTTTGTTTATTTTATAAGGAGGGCAGAAAAGCAGTTTCTCCTGTATGTTTGATTAATTTTATTTTGTCCCTCTCTAGGCTGCTCTGATTATGCAGGTCCTGCAGCTGACCCCAGAACAGATCGCCATGTTGCCCCCGGAGCAGCGGCAGAGCATTCTCATCCTCAAAGAGCAGATTCAGAAGACTGCAGGAGGGGCGCCTTGATGGTCTGACTGAGGAAAAGCTTCAAAAAGGTTTCAGGTATACCAAGATTAAATTCTTAAATTTCCTTAAAAGTTCAGTTTCCTTCCCTCCAGGAAATTCACTGGTGTTGAAAGCATATCGTCACAGAGCAACTCTGTATTGTATATAGTATTGTTTTTTTTTTTTTTTTTTTTGTTTTTTTTACATGCATCATTTTGATTTCAGGGCCCACAAACTGGTCCACCCCGCTGACCCTGTCACCACCTCAAACAGGTCTGAAGACGTCTCATTTTAGTTTGGCATAATGTATAGTTTTTTTTTTATATTTTCTGTTTTCTGTATGAAAGAGTCGGGTTGTTGCTTGTGAGAGGTTTGAGTGGATGATAAATGCTGAACAGATTTTGAAAAAAAGATCAGGACTGGATTGTCATGCGGTTTCATCCTTTTGCTCCAAAGCTGTTTTCATGTTCTTGGCTCTGGAAACTGTTTGTCTGGATATTGTTTTGTCAATAAAACAAAAGAAAAGAAATTGTTTTATAGTCATTTATTCAAAATGAGTTTGGAGTTGTATACAAGAAACATGATAAAACAGCAAATAGTAAAATAAAATAATTTGTGACAATAAGTCCTTCCACGTCTGAGGATGATTAACCACAGGCTACGTGACAGAAGTCTTCCTCCTGGTTACCTTGCGTTATCACTCTGACAAGGAAATACCACAGACTAATCTGTTCATAATAAACCATTGTCTGTTTCCAAGGAACCTGTTCCCTTAACCAGTAAAGTAATAAAAGTGTTAGCTCATTTACAGTGTATTTAATTATATAGGCTAATTCTCTCTCCAGTGGAAAAAATGTAAGGGGTAAACAATTGATCCACAGAAAATGAATCAACATTTTGATTTATCGGTTTGTCATTCAAGAAAAATACCAATACACACTGCTTACAGCTTATATATGATGAGTTAATGCTTTTCTTTGTTGCATGTTATAGTAAACTGAATCTTTGAGTTTTGGACTAATGGTCAGATAAAATGAAAAATCAGAAGGGAAACTTTGGGCATTTTTTTCTGACCTTCACAGAAAAATATACGTAGTTATCCATATAACAACAAGTGTACTACACAGACAAAACCGAGGTCCTTGTAACAGTAAAATATTTTCTTATAATCTAGAGTCTCAGGCCATGCAGGAACTACGAGGGCGTAGTTCCTGCGTGATTTTTAAAATCAATCATACAATGACTGAAAATCTGAGTGCAACTGACCGTAAAAGCCATGAGTCAGTGGATCACAAGAAATGGAAGAGTCTGTCCCTGAGTTTTCTGATAAAAGGACACGCCCTGCTTCTTTATCAGCGTGCAGTATTGAGTGTCAAAACACACCCAGCTAGTGCCACAAGATATCCTGTCTTAAAAAGCCCAAATGCTGTGTCCTTGTTTCACTCAGAAATTCTCCTTGTTGAAGTAAAATTTGGTCTTCCGGGGATCCACGTCTGAGTATTTGGCACATTTCTTTTCTAAGACTTTTGCTAGAACTGCAGGGCCACACAGGAAAGTCCCAACCACAGACCTAAAAAACACGATGAAGTTGAGTTAGATTTCAGAGGTTAAAGTTTTAATGTGAAAGGTGCAAAACAAGTGCAAATTAACCAACAAACAATCCACTCAAGTGCAGTACTTATAATAACTACAATTCCACAATTGTTGAAACAAAAAAAAGATCAGTCAATCTCCTGTATTTCAATAAGGTATTAAAGAGATTTTAAGGAAGATTTTATCTTACGTGGGGTTCTCTTTGCGGACTTGCTCAAACTCCTTGTCCCAGGCGGGTCTGCCGTAGTGAGTTTTCTGTTTGAGCCCAGTGACCACATCTGTGTCCTCTTCAAAGTGAACCCCTTCATGAAAACGCTGGGACAAAAAAAAAAAAAAAAAAAGAGATAACCGCTGAATTAAAGCTGAAAGCGCACATCGTTTATCTGGACTCTGACTGATTCACACACTTACAAGATTTTGATCCCATCCAGTCAGATAGAGTTTGTAGGTGAGGAAATTCCCCATCCCTCTCTCCTCCATCTCTTTCTCCAGCACCTGCAGCAGGTCAGAAAACCACTCAAAGGCATGGGTTTCCCGGCAGAGCCAATAGAAGTAGATCTGAAACCAGGAAGCAGAGGCAGGCACGTTAAACAATGATCCTCTTACAAGAGAGCTTCTGATGACTCATCCCTAACATGGGCGGACTGTGAAAAACACAGCTATTTATTTAAGAGACAATAACAGGACTTACAGGTCTAAATGTCAAAAGCAGGCTAATTGGACCTGATACAGCTGTTAGGGTTTTTACCTTCCTGGTGCGCAGTTTAGAGTTGGAGATTTTGAACTTGTACCAGATGGACTTGAGGATGGATGCGAAGGGAGTGACTCCGATGCCAGCGCCGACCAGCATGCTGACCTCGTAGTCGAATACGTCCTCGCTGGCTGTGCCAAAGGGTCCGTCCACACCCATTCTAAGAAACAATCACAAATAAATAAACCGTAGTCAGGAAAATACACTACAGGTGACGGCCAAAACATTAAACAAGTGTTTAAAATTAATTCATCCTTGCAAAAACTAATACAAAAGCTGAGTAATGCTTTCATGTAGCTGAGTATCATACCAGCCCCTTTTTTGCTTTTTGCGTTGTTATGGGTAGGCTACAGACGATATGCTCTAAAGTTCTCCTAGTCTTAATCCAGGGGCGATTCTAGGATCAGATCTTTAGTGTGACAATGTGACACATTGGGTACAGTGCCTTGCAAAAGTGTTAACAACCCCCGCTAAATCACTTTCTCTGGATAACAATAAACATAATTAGCCAAAACTATGTTTCTGTTAACCCTTTCCTTTACTGGGTTACTGGTGCATAGCATCGGCGAAGAACAAACCGGAAATTCAACCTGTTTCAAGCACTTTGAACCTGTAATCATTTGTCCTCTGTCACTAACAGATAAGTTCACAAACTAACTTTTAAAAAACTAAAATTAATTCCAGAATCTGAGGTTAAAAATTCTTTCTTTTGCAGCTGAGAATACAAAGTTACCCATGTATTCAATGTTTATTTTTAGGGACAAATATATGGAAATGGACCAATGCGACATACCATGGCATTCATAGCATGAGCTGAGTTTGCCACGCCCATCCCTAGATTACATAAAACAAGTGCTCACTTGGGTCCCTGTTCTCCCTCTGGTAGATTCTGCACGATGTCGATGAGTTTGTCAGTCCAGTCCCCGGCCGAGCGGATGTGGACGCTGAAGAAGTCCTCCTCGGGGGCGGAGGTCATGGTGAACGGGTGCCACTCCAGCTGGGAGATGGCCGGGCAGTTGAGGAAGACGTACTGACCCACCTCCATTTTAAAACCGTCCTTCACCAGCTGCAGCTCCAGCACTTTGGACGGATGCATCACGATCTGAAAGTAAAAAAAAAAAAAAAAAAAAAAAAAAAAAAAAAAAATAGGTGAAGTCACCGTCACATTATCCATCAAACAACCCAAAAGGTAAAGATGAATCACGAATCAAACGTACCTTCCTGTATTGCACTCTCTGCATGTAACGGATGAAACGCAACACACGTTCACAGACGTACAGAATGATTGGACCGATCACCCACCACCAGGTCTATAAAAAAAAAAAAAAAAAAAAGAAGGAAAATACGGTAAACGCTTTAGAAATAGTAAAGGCTGTTGCAGCTTCTCAGTATTTAAAAACATTAAAAAGACAAACCTGTGCTGGCCCTCCCTCAAACTGAGGGACGGGACACTCAGGAATCTTTCCCCAGTCACCGCTGCGGTCTTTACATAAGGTGTAGTTGTGCGGTGGAGTCGTTGTCTTTTGTCTCCTCACGATGAATCTGCAGATAGGACAGACAATTGAAACCTGCTTGCAATGACAACAACATTTTTAAAAAGAAAAGAAAGCTAAGACTTTTCCCTTACCCGGCTCCGTGAAACACGAGTCCAATGAAGAAGATGACGAAGAGATGGTGGGTGTACCAGAAGACTTCGAAATAGCTGCGTCTGATGACCTCCATGGAGGAGGTGATGATGAGGATGAGGGCCAGAGTGATGACGACCCCTGTGAGGCCAGCGATGGAGGTGAACACGAAGTAGGTTGGAGTCTGCTGCGCATTCTGAGACACAAGAAGAAGAGAGTGAAAACGTGGACTCAAAGGAAGAGGTTTGCAGATTTGCTGGTTTAATCTCGACAAAAGACCCCAAATCACATTGCGTCTTAGTTTTATTGTGTCCCCCAAACATCTTCAGAATATGCATTTTCGTCCAGGGGCATCGGACTGCGTGGGGTGGGGGGGGGGACTGAGTACCCAGGGCCCTCATGTGAGGAGGGCCCAAAAAGATGCTAGAATGAATAGCTGTGGATGCGGGGAGGGGCCCATAGAAAATGCCTTTCTACAGGGCCCGGAATTTTGTGCTACGCCCCTGTTTACGTCATATGTTCTCAGTCCTGTTAACAGCCTTGCCTGCCAAGATTATCTTACAACACCAAACTTTTGTTTACAACAAGGGGAGGGAATACAGTGGAGAAGATGGATTTGATTTAAAAAAATGTGTACTTCAATGCACGTTTGCCTTATTTTAAATGAATGAGTTAGGATAGCTTACGATGTCTATTCTGCGGACTGGGTTCAGGAAGGTGGTGTTTTCTGAGTCCGACAGGCTGGACAGAGCAGTGCTGAGTTCACCATACTGTCCTCGTCTGCTGTTGTTGAGCCACTCCACGTTCAACAGATGGGCAACCGTGTGCACGGCTGTCAGAAGACAGAGAAGAGACGGGTTACTGCTGCTGCTGCTGCATCATTTCATTATTCATACTACCTACGGAAATCGGCTTTCTGAGACTCAATGCGGACTTGAGCTTAAATACGTTTTAATGTCAGTTTTCAGTTACATAGTTAAAACAAATCAACAGCGTGGTAGGCCTACGTTTTAAAAATATTTGCATTCCCTGTAGGAAAAAGGGAAAAGTCTTTTAAATACACCTTCAGTCAAGACTCCTACTTGTCAAAAGGAAGTACAGTGGGAACAGAGAATCACAATTTGTATATTTGAAAAGTAAGATGGAACCGTTTTAGTATCTACATTTTTTATTTTCCATTCGTAATCATCTCAGGTTCCCTTCATGATGTGTAGGCTAATTTCTATAATTACTACTTTTCATCTAGACTAAAAGTTCACCTGTCATCAGAGCTATCATGTACGCCACCAGCTTGTGGAAAGTCAGATTTTTGTCCAGTTGTTTCCTCATTGTTCTGCCGCAACACTGAAAAGAAAGAAAGAACAATAGTTCAAAGTTGAAACAAAAAAAGAGAAAGAACATCTTTCCAAAGCTGGTTCTGAAACCTACCTGACAAGTCTGAGGGAGAGAGGAGTCAGGGTGATTGAATTGAGTTTTTGGTTGGAATTTGGAGTCAGACATGCTGTGAAAACATAAAGCTAATACTCCTTTGTTTTGCCAATTTATTGTGTTGAAATAGCACAACGTTGCCCAAATAATTGTTATAATTAATGTAAAATCCTTGTTGAAAATTATAATAATAACCATTTGTATACCGAGCCAAAACTCCTTAGCAAAACATTATCATCAAAGCAAGGAACAGAAGACTCAAAAACATGGAATAAAATGCATGACAACATTAAATACCAAAGAATACAATTAGAAGAAAAAAAACTGATGTGATGTACAGAAGTCAAACTAGTTTGTATGAAAGTGGGAACATACACCATGAAAAGATAATAACAGTGCCTTGGTGCACCTCGCCCTGTTGTGACGTGTGTATGTGGTGTGTGTGTGTGTGTGTGTGTGTGTGTGTGTGTGTGTGTTAATGAGGAATATGAAAAAAACTTCACATGGACTTTTCACAACTAAATGCTCTGGTTGACTATAAAGTTATTCAACAAAACATTAGTTTGTGTCACCTTTGTTTTGTTTTTTAATACAGTAGTAATGGTAACACAAAGGTTAAGGGTAGGTTCCCCTGAATCATATGATATAGAACACTTGATACGGACTGAGAAAAAAAAATATATATATATATATATATATATATATATATAAAAAACTACGTCCAGGCGTTTCTTTGTCTATGTAAGCTTATTGAACATCCAGATCTTACCATGAAGGAGCCTCGGAGCAACGACAGCAGGTTCCTGCACACCGGGAGGAGGATCAGCATGCAGTTAAAGTTGAGGACAGCAGCAGGAGCTCTGGCCCAGGACAAGGCAGACTGGAATAATAGGAGTCAGTAATTAGAAGAGTTTAACAAGCATGTTTTTAAAAGCTGACGTCTATTCTCTTTACTCACCCCTAACAGATGACGCGTGTAGAAAAAGGCATCACCCGTATCGTACAATAGGTAAAACCAGACGAAAAGGAAGAGGTTGATGCCCATCCAGACCACCTGCAAACACAGCCAGGGTCACGTTTCCAATCACAAAAGTAGCGCAGTCTTTCAGTAAAAATCATATTTTATTTGCATTGAAAAAGGAAAGACTTTGGAGCCTGGACACTGACAATTCAGGTTTTTTTTTTTTTTTTTTTGGATACTTGGCACAAAAGCTGTGCCTAAATTCTCTCATCACGTACCTCATCTTTGAGATTTGAAAAATGTAATTTCTACAGTGTGAATACAAATAAAAAAAATAAAAAAACTCACCACTATGAAGGCTGAAAGTCCATTGTTAATAATCCAGTTACCCATGTTGAGCTCTTTAGGTCGACTCAGTAACAGCAGCTACCCTGCATATTCACCGTCTGCCCTTTTATCTTGGACACTCCTGTCCCGATTCCTCCCTCCTCTGTAGGTGCAATAGTGATGAGACACAAGGAAACAAAACTTTGCATCGGAGGAGGAGGAGGAGAGGAGGTTTCCCTGCAGGAGCTGCTTGACCACATTGGTATCTGCTTATAAAAAAAACTGTTGAGGAAACAAGTATGGGCAGGAATGAGGAAGTATGTGTGACAGCATACTGGAAGTTTTACTCTGGACGGTGAAGCAATTAGTTTTATTGGGCAAATAAAGTTCATGCTGTGTGTGACAAGGAGTAAGTATTCATGAATGAAGTCCAAAACTAAGGCAAGAATGAATGTGTCGACGTTAGATTATTTTATTGAAGTTTCAAGTAAAACAAGGCACTGAAAAAACAGACCAGAAAAATCATTAAAAACAAATTAGCAAACTGTGAAAGCACATTGATATAGTGTAAGTCTGGTTAATGCATCATCATCACCTGGAAGCTTTATTTTAAAAGACACACATCTGAGTCTTTTTCAACAGAATATTTTCATAATTTGACATATTTTTGTGTATTTTTGTAAACCTAAAACCTGTTTTTCCAGGAAACCAGACTGAACAGTGAACACTAAGCAGTCATGACAGCAGATGTATGTAGCTGGATGTGAGGAAGAGGAATTCTTCTGACCTTTACTTGCCATCCTATTTTTTTTTTTGTTGTTGTTGTTGTGTCTGTTTAGTGCAGATGGGGGCGTACAACCCTGAGAGGAAGTAACTGGGGATGTCCCGCTCAGGCTTTGGGACACACTTGGCACATTTCCCGCACACCTGGCTCAGTCCAGTACATGACCCACGGCTGCTCACTCAACGCGGCCTTTGTGCATGGCTGCATATCTCAACGTGCTACATTCTTTGGTGTGCTGGGGCCTCGCTGTAGCCCAAGTGAACGGAATCGCCCTAGATAAAAAATAAATAAAAATAAAGACACCAGGAGTTAACCTGAGTCCCTCTCACGTCCACGAATTAGTAAAGTTTTGTGCACTAAAGACATAAAAGTTTGTTCTCCAACACATCACCCCGTTAACTCAAAAAACACAATCATTCTGGTTTTTGTGTTAAAAATACTTGAGGTCTTGTTCAGTGGTGCAGCCTGCAGCGCCAGCTGAGATGCATTTTTTTTTTTTTGCAATAGAGAACCTAGAGTTTGTTAATTTAATTCCCCACAAAGCCCTTCTCAGGCCGCTTCCATCATGTCTTCAACAATAGCCGTCTCCCGCTCTCCCAGCTGACTGGTGAGGTCCAGGGGTTGGGAGTTTTGGGGGTCCAGCAGCTCCAGTGGCTCCTCCTGCACCAGCACCATGGTGGCGGCGGTGGAATACGAGGGCGGCAGCTTCCCTCGTCGACCTCGCGCTTCCCTCCGTCCTGTACGGCAGCAGATGCAGTGCAGGCAGTCGTGCACGTTGTACTTGAAGAGGCGTCTGCAGGGGTGGCAGAACTGGTAGAAGAGCAGCATGAAGAGCACGGCCAGGCTGTAGCAGATCAGCAGCTGGATGGCCAGCAGCGGCGCACACACGTACTCGTAGAAGTCCGACTTGAAGAAGTACCAGAGCGTGATGAGGACGAAGTTCTCAACGAAGCGGCCGCCGTAGTACATGGCCAGGCGGCCCCAGCGCTGCTTCCTCTCGATGAGCTCTCGATGCGAGAGGTCCAGCTGCACCGCCGACCAGCAGAAGACGTTGATGCAGGCGTAGAGCAACGTAAACATGCACAGCACCACCGTGGTGCCCAGCTTAGAGAAGTTTTTCTCCACGTCCTGAGTCAGCGAGCCTTTCCTGGCCCAGAACTCAACCCAGGGGAGGAAGAAGAAGAAGAGCAGGTTAGACATGCCGACGAGGATCATCCAGTGTGTGAGCGCCGTGCTGAAGAGGACCAGAGCGGTGATCCGGGCGGCAATCTCCAGCCCTCTCCACACGATCATGCACATGTAGGCCAGAGGGCGCAAGCGCACCTTGTAGTCGTCGTATCGGATCTGGATGGCCAGAACGCTGCACACAAGAGCCCCGTACGTGATGGAGATCAGGGTGATGATCATCAGAGCCACTGTGAAAACAAACACAAGTCATCCGTTACAATTAAAATCAACAGCATCACATCTCTGCACCGTCCAAAAAGTCTCTCTTCTTTCAAGGTCTCAAGCACAGAGAACTCCTCATATTATCAACTAGAGCCTGACTGATACATCGGCAGGCCGATATTAGGCATTTTCCAAACTATTGGCATCGGCATTTATAATGGCCGATAAATGAATACCGGTATACTGTATATATTAGGGGTGCACAATTCAGAAAATGTCACGATTCGATATTGATTTTTAGGCTCAAGATTAAATTCCAAAATCTATTTAATGATTATTGATAAAAAAAAATAAAATAAAAAACGATTCACAGTATGTAAATGTAGTTACTTTTTTACCATGTGATTGCAGTAGACATACATTATAAAAAAAAGTGAAATAAATTTTTGGAATTCTACAAATCGATTTTGAATCGGTAGAGCTTATTTAAAAAATATTTGTTGCATAGTTTGTCCACCAGAGGGCGCTCAACGTCCCTGTTGGCAACACTCAGATTATATTTTTTTGTTATTGTGTTTTTGTTCAAAAGGACTTCATGTTCCATATCTTAAGTTTATATATTTCTATACATTTTATTTATCTGGACTTTAATATATATTTGATGTTCCTCTGTTCTGTTGCGACAATAAAACAAGTTTATTTGTAAACTGCATTATCATATTATTTTAGTGAGGACTCAAATAACTAATGTTAGGGAAATCTGTTTATGTTTTGTTACATGTTTCTGGACGGACACACACACACACACACACACACACACACACACACACACACACACACACACACACACACACACACACACACACACACACACACACACACACACACACACACACACACACACACACACACACACACACACACACACACACACACACACACACACACACACACACACACACACACACACACACACACCCCTTCTCATTCAATGCGTTTCTTTATTTTCATGACTATTTACATTGTAGATTCTCACTGAAGGCATCAAAACTATGAATGAACACATATGGAATTATGTACTTAACAAAAAAGTGTGAAATAACTGAAAATATGTCTTATATTTTAGATTCTTCAAAGTAGCCACCCTTTGCTTTTTTGATAACTCTGCAAACCCTTGGTGTTCTCTCAATGAGCTTCATGAGGTAGTCACCTGAAATGGTTTTCACTTCACAGGTGTGCCTTGTCAGGGTTAATTAGTGGAATTGTTTCCCTTATTAATAAAAAAGCAAAGGGTGGCTACTTTGAAGAATCTGAAATATAAGACATGTTTTCAGTTCTTTCACACTTTTTTGTTAAGTACATAATTCCATATGTGTTCATTCATAGTTTTGATGCCTTCAGTGAGAATCTACAATGTAAATTGTCATGAAAATAAAAAGGAAACGCATTGCATGAGAAGGTGTGTCCAAACCTTTGGCCTGTACTGTATATATACATACAGGGGCAGATCTAGAAAAATATTTATGGGGTGGCGAGAGGGGGGGCAGGAATTTTTGAGGGGTGGCAACATATGTCAGACGTATATTTACTGAATTTAATCAGTTATCACAGTTTGATGAAAAATAGTATATAACACTACAAAAGGGCACAGGCTGCCATTTACAAACTCATACAGACAAACTTAATCTCATGCAATCTCTGTCCTGCATTTGAGGTTTCATTTGAAACAGTTCATATTAGGAATAAGTGACCGTACAATGTGATCTCACTTAATAGGAGATATAGAAGTATGATAGAAGTAAGGGGCATTATCACAGAAAAGGCATTAAGTGAAGACACAGGTGATGAGTGGCAGATGTGTGGGAGGGGAAGCAAACTGTTTTCGACTGTCAGAGAGGCAGCGTTGCAGGCAGCATTTGTATAAAATTAGGAACGGTCATTGATTAGTTATAACCATCAGACTGTGTTAACACACACACACACACAAACATTTTAGCCTGGGAGAGTATTTTTAGGTTCATTGGTTTATTTTTTGTTTTATTTATATATATTTTTTATTTTTATTCTGAGCAATAGATCTAAAATACATTCTATACAAAATATAAAAACTCATCTCCCCATCTCATCACACTTTCACACTGACAACTTTCCCTAATTATTCATATTTAAGCTTTGTCATTTGTTGTTCTTATTCAAATCTTAGTATACTATGCATCAACAATTTCCATACCGTGTGGACCAGCTCGACAGGAGATCATTGGCGATGGCCCAGGCACTCTGCTTTCCCTTTCACTGTCTGAGCCCTGCACGTTATCTTGTCTCTCGCTTTCTCCCTCCTCATCTTGGTGATGCTCTCCATCCATATCTTCACCGCTGTTGTCTTCTCCCACCTCCTCCTGTCCCTGGTCGCCTTGGCCTTGTATTCTGTCTCTGTCACGTTTCTGTTGCCATTTTCTCTCTCTTTCCACCTCTTTTCTCTCTCCTTCCACCTCATCTTCTCAACTTCAACTGAATATGCTACCTTTCCTCTTCATTTCTGTAAGATTCAAAGTAACAATGTTTTCCTTGACAGACGTTACACAGAAGAAAAGTCAGACCCTAAGTAACATTGTAGTTGGCGAAATAATAATTAAAATAAATATATATATCCATCCATCTTCGTCCGCTTATCCGGTGTCGGGTCGCGGGGGGAGCAGCTCCAGCAGGGGACCCCAAACTTCCCTTTCCCGAGCAACATTAACCAGCTCCGACTGGGGGATCCCGAGGCGTTCCCAGGCCAGGTTGGAGATATAATCCCTCCACCTAGTCCTGGGTCTTCCCCGAGGCCTCCTCCCAGCTGGACGTGCCTGGAACACCTCCCTAGGGAGGCGCCCAGGGGGCATCCTTACCAGATGCCCGAACCACCTCAACTGGCTCCTTTCGACGCAAAGGAGCAGCGGCTCTACTCCGAGCTCCTCACGGATGACTGAGCTTCTCACCCTATCTCTAAGGGAGACGCCAGCCACCCTCCTGAGGAAACCCATTTCGGCCGCTTGTACCCTGGATCTCGTTCTTTCGGTCATTACCCAGCCTTCATGACCATAGGTGAGGGTAGGAACGAAAACTGACCGGTAGATCGAGAGCTTTGTCTTCTGGCTCAGCTCTCTTTTCGTCACAACGGTGCGATAGATTGAATGCAATACCGCACCCGCTGCGCCGATTCTCCGACCAATCTCCCGCTCCATTGTCCCCTCACTCGCGAACAAAACCCCAAGGTACTTGAACTCCTTCACTTGGGGTAAGGACTCATTCCCTACCTGGAGAAGGCATTCCATCGGTTTCCTGCTGAGAACCATGGCCTCCGATTTAGAGGTGCTGATCCTCATCCCAACCGCTTCACACTCGGTTGCGAACCGATCCAGTGAGTGCTGAAGGTCGCAGGCCGATGATGCCATCAGGACCACATCATCTGCAAAGAGCAGCGATGAGATCCCCAGCCCACCGAACTGCAACCCCTCTCCACCCCGACGACGCCTTGATATTCTGTCCATAAATATTACAAACAGGATTGGTGACAAAGCGCAGCCCTGGCGGAGGCCAACCCTCACCTGAAACAAGTCCGACTTACTACCGAGAACCCGGACACAGCTCTCACTTTGGTCATACAGAGATTGGATGGCCCTGAGTAGAGACCCCCTCACCCCATACTCCCGCAGCACCTCCCACAGTATCTCCCGGGGGACCCGGTCATACGCCTTCTCCAAATCCACAAAACACATGTAGACCGGTTGGGCATACTCCCAGGCTCCCTCCAGGATCCTTGCGAGTGAAGAGCTGGTCCGTTGTTCCACGACCAGGACGGAATCCGCATTGTTCCTCCTCAACCCGAGGTTCGACTATCGGCCGAACCCTCCTTTCCAGCACCTTGGAGTAGACTTTACCAGGGAGGCTGAGAAGTGTGATACCCCTATAATTGGCACACACCCTCTGGTCCCCCTTTTTAAAAAGGGGAACCACCACCCCAGTCTGCCACTCCTTTGGCACCGTCCCAGACTTCCACGCAATGTTGAAGAGGCGTGTCAACCAGGACAGCCCCTCCACACCCAGAGCCTTGAGCATTTCTGGACGGATCTCATCAATCCCCGGGGCTTTGCCACTGTGTAGTTGTTTGACTACATCAGTGACTTCCGCCTGGGAAATCGACGACAATCCCCCGTTATCCTCCAGCTCTGCCTCTAACATAGAGGGCGTATTAGTCGGATTCAGGAGTTCCTCAAAGTGCTCCTTCCACCGCCCTATTACCTCCTCAGTGGAGGTCAACAGTGTCCCATCCTTACTGTACACAGCTTGGATGGTTCCCCGCTTCCCCCTCCTGAGGTGGCGAACAGTTTTCCAGAAGCACTTTGGTGCCGACCGAAAGTCCTTCTCCATGTCTTCTCCAAACTTCTCCCACACCCGCTGCTTTGCCTCTTTCACGGCAGAGGCTGCAGCCCTTCGGTACCCTGCAACTGCCTCCGGAGTCCTCCGAGATAACATATCCCGGAAGGACTCCTTCTTCAGTCGGACGGCTTCCCTGACCACTGGTGTCCACCACGGTGTTCGTGGGTTACCGCCCCTTGAGGCACCTAAGATCCTAAGACCACAGCTCCTCGCCGCAGCTTCAGCAATGGAAACTTTGAACATTGTCCACTCGGGTTCAATGCCCCCAGCCTCCACAGGGATGCACGAAAAGCTCCGCCGGAGGTGTGAGTTGAAAGTCTGTCGGACAGGGGCCTCCTCCAGACGTTCCCAATTTACCCGCACTACGTTTGGGCTTACCAGGTCTGTCCAGAGTCTTCCCCACCCCCCTGACCCAACTCACCACCAGATGGTGATCGGTTGACAGCTCTGCCCCTCTCTTCACCCGAGTGTACATACGGCCTCAGATCAGATGAAACGATTATGAAATCGATCATTGACCTTCTGCCTAGGGTGCTCTGGTACCAGGTACACTTATGAGCATCCCTATGTTCGAACATGGTGTTCGTTATAGACAATCCATGACTAGCACAGAAGTCCAACAACAAACAACCACTCTGGTTTAGATCAGGGAGGCCGTTCCTCCCAATCACGCCTCTCCATGTGTCTCCATCATTGCCCACGTGTGCGTTGAAGTCCCCCAGCAGAACAATGGAGTCCCCCACTGGAGCCCCATGCAGGACTCCAGTCAAGGTCTCCAAGAAGGCCGAATACTCCGAACTCCTGTTTGGTGCATATGCACAAACAACAGTCAGAGTTTTCCCCCCCACAACCCGCAGGCGTAGGGAGGCGACCCTCTCGTCCACCGGGTGAAAACTCCAACACAGCGGCGCTCAGCCGGGGGCTTGTGAGTATCCCCACACCCGCCCGGCGCCTCACACCCTGGGCAACTCCGGAGAAGAAAAGAGTCCAACCCCTATCCAGGAGTGTGGTTCCAGAACCGAGACTGTGCGTGAGGTAAGCCCCACCAGATCTAACCGGTAGCGCCCACCTCCCGCACCAGTTCCGGCTCCTTCCCCCACAGAGAGGTGACGTTCCACGTCCCCAGAGCCAGCGTCTGCTGCCCGGGTCTGGTCCGTCGAGGCCCCTGACCTTCACTGCCACCCATGTGGCATCGCACCCGACCCCAACGGTTCCTCCCACAGGTGGTGGGCCCATGGGCTGGAGAGATGGGAGCCACGTAGCTTGTTCGGGCTGTGCCCGGCCGGGCTCCGTGGCAAACCCGCCACCAGGCGCTCGCCGGACGAGCCCGCCGTCTGGGCCTGGCTCCAGACGGGGCCCCGGGCTTCCTCCGGGCAGGGTCACTCCATCTCTACCTTGCTTCTTCATTGGGGTTTTTGAACCATTCTTTGTCTGGCCCCTCACCTGAGACCACTTTGCCTTGGGAGACCCTACCAGGAGCACAAAGCTCCAGACAACACAGCCCTCAGGTTCACAGAGACACACAAACCTCTCCACTACGATAAGGTGATGGTTCACGGAGAATAAATATATATATATATATATATATATATATATATATATATATATATAAATAAATAAATAAATATATATATATAGAAATATCGGATTTTTATAAAGAAATTTGTATAGAGACTAAATCTGTTCAGATTACGGATCGTCTACAGTCGTTTATTGATCTCAGCAACAGATTGCACGTAGAGCATTGTGACAGCTACTCTGTCTTAATATAAACAACTGGAGACTGCGTACAAGCTGATATATGGGTCTGATAACCTTTTATTAAATCGGAATCGGACCTAACAGGATGTGAGTGTTTCTGTGACTTCCTGTTCAGCATGAAGACTGCTGGGAATGGCTGGAAACTGTCAAACTTTACCGCGGCTTTTTGACACCGGCCCCTGCTGCTGCTGCAGTTCATCTCGAATGAGCCTATTATTGCACCAAATACCCGCAAAACTAAATGACACTCCCATCAGCCTCAGCTGTACTATGTTTAATGTTAATTAGCAAATGCTAACATGCTAAAATAGGATTGTGAATATGGCAAACATTATACCTGTTTAACATTAGCACTTCGCTCTAAGCACTGCTGTATCTACACTGTATAATACAGCTCCACAGAGCTGATAGCACGGCTGTAGACGTTTAGTCTCGTTTCAATGGAAATGAGGTTATTTAAAATATTCACCCTTACTTGACTGCATTTACATACAATTAAAACTGGCAGTGACATTTAATTTTTTGTTTACAGTATTAATTTAAGGTGATGAGTCATCGTCTTAACAGAGCTGCCAACCTCAACTCATGTAATCATTTTAAGAGGTATTTCAACCTTGCCAAGAATACAAATCAAGAGTGCAACACTGTAGTGATAATCATATAGTGGAACAGCAGCATTACCCCCCCCCACCCATTCTTACATCTTGCAGGGAGGATGTATTTCTCCTGTATGGTGGCATACAGCTGGAGCGTCAGCTGAGGCGCAGAGCCTAGAAAAGCCTGGATGACCGCGGTGCGTTTGAAGGCGTTTCTGTGGGTGGCCAGGTTGCGCTCCGATTGGCCGATTTCCCACTCCATAGGCATCCCCTGTCCCTTCTTCAGACTGATCTTCCTGGATATGGTGACGTAAGGCTCCTCCTTTTTACCCGCCTTGAAATACACCACCAGAGCCTCGAAACACCTGTGAACGAAATGAAAGGGACTGAGAGTGGAGTAAAACTTTCACACCAACAGAGGGCAGTGCGAGGTTATGTTTAAGTTACCACAATGGGACGTAATGCTGTCCTGTGCTTTGACATCCACATTTAATTAGCATAGTGTGACTATGTAAGGGCAATAAAAGCTATTAAGCAAAAACATGAGTAGAATAAAGAAAAAGTATCAGAGGTTATTAACAGGAATTTAAAATAAGATATACACATAACACTGATCTTAGACATGTTATTTCACATTAGGGATCCATCACAAATACACCAATCTTTGGAAATCACAGCTAAACAATCACAAGCACATCACTGAGAAACCACAAGAGGGCAGGCAGAAGAAAGAAAACAGTCACCCAGAGTTCCTGAATGGATCAACTGAAAATCTCTGGGTGTGGTTCTCTTAACGTTTACAAGGTAAAGACTCAGGTGCCACATGTTTTTGCACTGCGAGAGGTTTCTGTGCAGACTGTCAACTTTTAAAGTTTTACTTCCAGACTAGTTTTGAGGCCCAAAAGGACAAACATTAAAAAAAAAAAATAATACTTTAAAAACCAAATGTTCAAGCTGCAACAAGGAAACTACCTAAACAGTAGTGTCAAGGTTTCCACCTGCCAACAACACAACGTCAGCATTATAATCCCTAAGTAACACTTGTAAAATGACATGGAACTCACAGTGCAGCACAGCTACAGTCAACACACAAACCTCACCCTCGGGAATGTTATCTTTTGCTCCAAAATGTCCAATTTTGGATTTGAGACTTTAATCCCACACAAATCTATTTCTCCATGGTTCAACTATGTGCTGTCCGGAACACTCCAGAATCAGCAGTCTGACATTTCCAGCGACTGTTGCTTCAGCTGCTGCTAGTGGGGAAACTGTACTCTTTACTTACAGCACAAAAGTGGCACAGTGCCAAGCTTCCACACTAGTCCCTGAACTGTTTTTGATCCCAAACGTTATAGGCTTGCATGGGTAAATCATGTCGTTATTTGGAAGCACAGACAGACACAGACACACACACAGACACAGACACAGACACACACACACACAGACACACACACACACACACACACTTTAGGGTACAAGGTCTACGTTCGAGAGACAGCCAAGGCCCAAACACCTAATTTACTGACATCCTTTCCCTGTAAATCTGGCAGCAAAGTGGGGCTGAGGATGCAATGTGAGGGCCAGCGTGCACTTAGGATTCAGAGGCAGGTTGAGAGGCAGACTAAATTTCACTAAGGGAGGGGAAAAAAGAAACAGCAGGCCTGATGAATGCATTAGCCAGGAGAATCAATATGCTGACTTCCGAGGCAGCGACTTATGGATTTATTAAAAAGGAAACACACAGGCTACTGCTCTGTATTTGCGGTCTAAACATGCAATCTGTTGCCTCAACATGTGAATACAGCATTATGGTGTGACAAATACCACTCAAATGAAGAGGAAGTGGCTATAAAAAGATGTCAAATGACTCCTGTGGCAACTGAAATACTGATGTTTTCTGACGTAAGGGTGGCAGAGCATTCAGGAAATTCTTTCAACTTCAGCAAGATCCTCTTGTTTTGGTCACCTGTGATTACCTCATCAGGCTCATCTTGTTGACACCAACACAGCCACGTCAGATTGTGGAGAGACTGGGAAACTGGCACAAAACCAAAAGCTCTACATGCTGAGACTGGTCAAAGTTAACAAGAATAGTATCTGATTTGCTCCCTGCTTGAGGAGCAGGATCACAAGGAGACAAGTCAAGACAAGTCAAGACGACAAGTAGCAAATAACCCGACCCCCACCTTAAAGTTGCCATATTGACTGTGTGGACAGTCAGTGTCTCATTATCTTCGGTTAGATTCCAAAGCAACTAAAACAAGGCTCTTAAAAAAAAATGATATGCAATTATGTGTAATCATGTGGGACTTGAAATACCACTCATGATAGCAGACACGGTACGTTTGACTGTTCAGCCACAAAATCAGCAGATTACACCATCCCTGAGTCACACAGGAAACCTCCCATCTGAGCCAAGAGGGAGCAGAGGCGATTTGTTCACAGCAGCACAGTGTAGAATGATAAGAGCTTGAAATAAAACTGAAATGAAAAGTCGTGTAATGGCAATCCCAGTATTTGTTTTCGGGCTTCACTGCCACATTAGAAGCATCAGAGACGTCACAGCTCAGTGTAACCGATGATAACTGCAAAAAAGCGTTCATAAAGCTCACATTAGAGATGCAGGCTGACTTGGATTTTGTAAATGTTTCATGGTCATGGCGGTCTAAAAATCACTGACACGAGCAAAGCATTCTTAGGTGGAGCAAAGACGCATTCAGGATCATAAACAAGTTTGTGTAGCCAACAGAGAACAGCTACTTTTGGTTTTTAGCAGCTTACTTTTTTTCTATGGGACAATCCTAGATGGTTTTTAGCCATGCTAGCAGCTATGGGTGGCAGTGCCTGTCTGGCAGGTGACTCGGTACAGACTGAAATATCTAAACAACTACGGGATAGGTGGTCGTAACATTTTATACAGACATTGATGGCCTCCAGAGGATGAATCTTCCGAGCGTTGGTGAGCCCCTTACTTTTCCTCTAGCGCCACCATGTCTGGCTATGTGAGACTACCGTCTAGCAACATTGTTATGGATGCTGCGGTCTCAGCCTGGCAACATCCGTGAACTTCTGGTGAACTTACGTTGCTTGCCGTGAACTCCTCCCCTTGAGTCTGGGCTGGGGGCGGGGGAGACGTCTCTCTCCAGTATTTTAAATTTGTACTGCAGTAACTTTTTTTAAACACTAGCTGTCAGTATTACACGTTCATTTTGACCTTTTTAAAAGGTAATTTCTCTAAGGTATTCCACAAGGTATCGTTGCTATCCCAATGCTGTAAAAAAGCTAATGCTAGCTAGAAAGAGCTAAACAGACACTACTGACAAAAAAAAAAGGGTTAAGAGGTTTAAAACTTACCAATTTTGGGTGCCTTGTTGTTTAAGGCAAGTTTCACCAGCATTTTTCCACGTAAAAGTGAAGCCATTTTGACAGTTCCTTTCTTCTTTGAGAGAGGTTTTTATAGCATACAGAAACTGTATGCTATAAAACCTGACTCATGCCACTTAGCTAGTTGCAACAATGTTCATACGGATACAAAGGCAAACTGCAGTACCATAGTGAAACCAAGGCAGACTGCAGTCAGACTGGTTGCAACTCTACTTTTCTATACAAACTGCAAACTAAAAATGTAAATTTATATAAGAAATTTATTTGGTAGCCATATGAAATTTTAACAGATTGAAGAGCAGATCCTCCACTTGTTATTTGTGCAAAAAAATGTTTTTGAAAAATTGGGAGATACTGCTTAGCCTTTGTAGGCCAGAACAGGTCAAATTATTAATTTGTCCAAAACTTTGGTTTATGTGCAGATACCTGCGGAAATGAATGACAATGCCATCATCTTCAGCTGTACCTCGTGTGCAAAATGTTAGCATGCTAAAAGGCTTAGCTAAGATAATGAACCTGGTAAACATTCTATCTGCTAAACGTCAGCATGTTAAAGGAACACAACGACTTATTGGGAATTTAGCTTATTCACTGTAACCCCGAGAGTAAGACAAGTCGATACATACCCTTCTCATCTCCGTGCCTGCTGTAACGCTGTCTGACGGTTCCAGCATTAGCTTAGCCCAGCACAGATCCTGCAGGTAACTGGTTCCAACTAGCCTACTGCTCCCAATTGTGACAAAAGTGACAAAATAACGCCAACATGTTCCTATTTACATGTTGTGATTTGTATAGTCACAGCGTGTACAAAAAACAACGTAACATAAGACACAGCCGTCTTCTAACAGTAAACAAACCGGGAACTATATTCTCAGACAGGCTTGCTGCGAGCATATCACTCCGCCCAAGTACTATATTCTTCCGCCTGAGAATATAGTTCCCGGTTTGTTTACAGTTAGAAGAAGGCTGTGTCTCATGTTACGTTATTTTTTGTACACGCTGTGACTCTATAAATCACAACATGTAAATAGGAACATGTTGGTGTTATTTTGTCACTTATTCGGAGCAGTAGGATTACTGGAACCATTCACCTGCATGTTCTGTGCTGGCCTGATGCCGCTGGAGCCGTCAGACAGAATTACAGCACGCACGGAGATGAGAAGGATATGTATTGACTTGTCTAACTCTGTGGGTTACGGTGAATGTGCTGTAACGCTGCCTGACGGTTTCAGCATTAGCTTAGCCTAGCATAGATCCTGCAGGTAACTGGTTCCAACTAGCCTACTGCTCTGAATTGTGACAAAAATAACAAAATAACGCCAACATGTTCCTATTTACATGTTGTGATTTGTAGAGTCACAGCGTGTACAAAAAACAAGGTAACATGAGACACAGCCATCTTCTAACAGTAAACAAACTGGGAACTATATTCTCAGACAGGCTTGCAGCGAGCATATCACTCCGCCCAAGTACTATATTCTTCCACCT
Organism: Perca flavescens; assembly: GCF_004354835.1. Taxonomy (NCBI): domain Eukaryota; kingdom Metazoa; phylum Chordata; class Actinopteri; order Perciformes; family Percidae; genus Perca; species Perca flavescens. Next base: position 14,873,773 of record NC_041340.1, read on the forward strand.
AAGAATATAGTTCCTGGTTTGTTTACGGTTAGAAAACAGCTGTCTCTCATTTTTGTACACGCTGTCACTCTATAAATCACAACATGTAAATAGGAACATGTTGGTGTTATTTTGTCACTTATTCAGAGCAGTAGGATTACTGGAACCATTCACCTGCATGTTCTGTGCTGGCCTGATGCCGCTGGAGCCGTCAGACAGCATTACAGCACGCACGGAGATGAGAAGGGTATGTATCGACTTGTCTAACTCTGGGGGTTACGGTGAATAAGCTAAATTCACAATAAGTCGGCGTATTCCTTTAACATGCTTCACTGTGCCTATGTAGTAGGGGTTGGAATTAAGGCATGGATCGGACAGATATTTAGAAATTATAGTTGGGTTCGGGTTGGGCTAGGTCACATCAGCGAGATAAGGCATTTGTTGTAAAATGGTGCTGCGGCTCCTTTAAGAGAACTCAGTGTGTGTGTGTGTGTGTGTGTGTGTGTGTGTGTGTGGGGGCAGAAGAGAGATAGAGAAAGAGGAAGCAGACGTGTTGTATGCGACCGGAGCAGAGTTGGTGCAATAAGTTTAAGTTTTGTAAACAGTGTGTGCAGTGTCCGAAATAAACCCCAGACTGAAAGCCAAGTTCATTAATTTGCTCACCAGAAACGGGATTTTAACCCCAACGTTATTCATTTTATAACATCGGCCCTGGAAGTAACGAGTCTCCCCTGGTTTTCTGATCACGGTCGGAAGCGAAGCAATCAGGAAAGGATAACGCATTGAACATTTTAACAGCTTATTAACATGCGCTTGTTGCCCCGTGTTCCTCTGTTGACATTTCCGAATGCCTTCCTACAGTTGCTTAATAAAAGTGGGCCTTCCACACAAACAAACGTAGCCTACGTGTGTCATTAGTAGGAGGAAAGAAGAAAAAAAAAAAAAAAAAAATTTTAACTGTGTCGGGCTCCGACACAAATTTCTTAATGCCTGTTGGGTCGTGTTTGGTTACTGCTCTGTCGAACGCGGGCCGGGCTCGGACAGAAAAATTCGGCCCGATCCGGACTGTAGTTGGAATCACCAGAGGCCTCACGATACGATATCATTATGATACTTATGTCCTGATATATTATTGCGATTTTAAACATATTGCGATTTTAAACCTATTGCGATATTCTGTGATATATTGCAATTTATTATGTTTCCCAATTTCAAAGTATGTCGCCAAAAGGAAACCATTTTCAACATCTGTTTTATCTAAAAAAACTTCATTTCTCTGTTTGTTCATCTCACAGGGTTTCCTCTATGTTGATTGACAAGTGGCGGTCCGCCACGGTTAGATTTCTCCCGCCACGGTATCAGAAAAAAAGCCGTCTATCAGAAGTGATTGTTAGAGAGTCGCAGAATAGCGCGGACACGCGCTTCACACCGCGAGTGGGCACGCGTGCCACTCAGAGAAAAGGGAGAAAGAAAAAAGAGACAGGCTGTCCGGAGGACCCGGTTGAGATGGCATGTCTGCATCCTTGAGAACTGTAAGTTGTATAGCCTAACTTATATTGTCAGTTTATTTAAGCCTGTATTAGTCTATAGTTCTTGCAAATTTTTTGGTTCACCTTCACCTGCTAGCTAAATTGCACGTGGCTGTTGATTCAATACAACGTCCTTGATATCATGGCATAGTAAGCTAAACCGTGATTATTTCATACATTCATGTCCCGAAACATATTGGGGGAAATTCATTCAACATAATTCCAGCCAAATAACAATTAAAAGTAGGCTGTGTTATTTGAATTTATAACCTAACTGGCACTGCCTCCGTTTTGGTGTCTGCGCAGCGCTGTTTGGACCGTGCGCCGCTTCCCTTTTTTCCTCCAAAAACTCCGCTCTCAGCTCCTCTGCCAGTTGCTGCATGAACTTCCTCCGGGATATTTTACAGTGTATTGTTTTATATGATTTTCGCCCAAAAAAAATGAACAGTCTTGTTTAATAGCTGTGAATGGAGCCACCTTTGGCCGTATGGTGTACTACAAATCTGCTGCGTGTAGTCTGGCGTTACTTCCCTCCCCGATCAGAGAAGCTGTATACTGTTGATCGGGTAGGTTCAACGTAAGTACTTCACCCAGTATATCAGTTTTCTGAAAAGTATATTGATGTTTAGGTTGATAACTTCAATATATCTAATGTTATATTATTCCCATGCACTGTAACGATCGTACTGCACTTTGCATGGTTTGACAGAAAGTTTGTTTATGTTCTTTTTGACCGTGAGTTTCTGTGTACTGAGGCTAACGTGGCTAGCCGTAAACCCCGCTAGTCACGTCCATACATTGGGAGCAATATTACTCCGTGTCTATCATGTGTGTATGTTTAATCTCAGTATAATTTCGGTATATGTATGAGGCAACAGTGTATGTTAAGCGAGTATTCCCAAACGTTAATTAGTTGTCGTTCAATGTGTGTTAACATTATGTCTGCGTGCCTTGCTTGCTAGCAAGCACTGATAGTGTACAATGGGATATTGACGTAGTACATGTAGCCTATGTAACGCAATGCATTCTTTACATTTTGCTTGTGCAGATGCTGTAAATGTGTACACCAAAGTCTGAAGACAATGTTCCGATTTATTTTCCAAAGGTATGTGGCTCCATAATGTAATTAGGTTTTAATGAAGTGCTATAACTTTATGCATTTAGGTTGCAGTTATGCCATTCTATATGAGAAGCTTAAAAGTTATGATTCACATGATGGTTTTGTATGCATTTTCTATTGCTGAAAGAGTGATTGGCAGAGAAGCTGTATACTCTTGATCGGATGCTGTAAATGTGTACACCAAAGTCTGAAGACAATGTTCTGATTTATTTTCCAAAGGAAAAATAAAGAAGAAAAATTCAACATTTTGCCTCTGTTCCCCTGATGCTTGACCATTGCTACATCTGCTCCGGTTGCATCTACAACATGTCTGCTTCCTCTATCTCTCTCTCTCTTCTGCCCACTTAGGCTACCACCTTAAGACGACAGATCTGCCCCTAGAGGAAACAGTGATCTCACTTCAATTGTATTGCTGCAAAATGGGATTGTTAAGCACACAAACAGACCAACACATATATTATAATAATAATAATAATAATAATAATAATAATAATAGATTGATTCTTGGCATCTGTGCAGCGATACAGCATTGCCTCAGAAAATATCGCGATACTATGCTGTATCGATTTTCTCCCCCACCCCTACTATGTAGCCGCTAGCGTGGCTGAAGACTCTTATGTCTCGTTTTAAATTTTATTTTGCTTATATACCTAATTGAATTTGAGGCTCTTAAAAGATTACTCCATTGAGTTAGCATTGCACTCTGCCCTTTTTGCTTCGTCAGACTCACGATGGACAAAAGATTTGAACAAAATCGATGCAGCAGAACCAGAGATATTGGCTTTTATATCCCATGCATTTCTCCTCGTCAAAACCTGGTGCCTACATTAACCACAATGCAACTTGGTGGCTAATGTAAGCGAGCCGAGATGAGGAGCGGGCTTCCCAGATTATTTACTTTTTTCTTCGAATTTTTAGTCCTAGTCTTGTAGATAATAATTAACTGTCTCAACATCAGTAGTCAAACACCAGACCTCTTTATCTAAAAATACAACAGTATTTTATTTCTGAAAGTAAGTAAAGTCTGACGTAAAGTCAGTTCTCAATAAATCCCCCAGCTCTGTTGTTCTGCAGAGTTGCTCACAACCAAAATGTGACAGAATATATTCTTCAAACAACACTTCTAAGCTGCAGGCCACACAACTTTTGACTGACTAAAGGTGTTGCCTCGCTATCACTTTCACTCACGGTTGAAATAGACTCTGGAGCTGCAGGTGGTCTATCCGTCTCCTGCAATGAAACGAATGGCTTCATCTCCAATGTGTTAATAATAATTAGAAACCTGTGCCTGACCTTGGTCTAGTTTTTTGTGGAAGCTTTTCCACCTTTAATTTTTGACAGGGCAGCTAGGTAAGAAAAGGGGAGAGAGGGAGAGAGAGAGGGAGAGAGCGAGAGCGAAGACATGCAGGAAATTGTCACAGGTTCAGATTCGAACCCTGGACCTCTGCGTCAAGGCATAAACCTCTCAGTATATGTGCGCCTGCTCTACCACTGAGCCAACCCGGCCACGGGAAAGAAACGTGAAAAGAAACTTTGATCCGTTTTATGCGCTACATTAAACAATGGCTAAGCTTGAGTTAAAAGATCAGCAATGATGATAAGATAATTTCATGTCTTCTGAGTGGCATTGTGTTTCTTCTGTAGCTCTTGTGGATGTTTATTTATAAATCGTTTTATCTACATATTTTCTCTTATCTCTGCAAACTGTTTTGAAATATATTGGACTTGTTATATTTTAGGATGCGCTGAAAGCTGAGTCACATATCAAGTCATTTACATGCCATTTTAATGCTTTGTCCTGAAAAGCATTCTTCCTATGGCACATACACCTGCACAGAGCTGACGACAAGGTTGAATTACTTGTGTTGTAAAAAAACAAAAAAAATATCACACCCTTCAATTAACTCCAATTGTGCTGTAAAATCAGAGCGGTGCCTCATAGTTCACTGTTGACATATCAAAGTTCAGAGAAAAGAAAAAAAAAAAAAAAAGACAATATCAAGTGTATATTTGAATTTCAAAGAAGTCTCCTCCTCCTACATCTTCCTGCATGCGTCACGATTCACCAAACAGGTCTCACAGCTTGAGACTAACTGAAACTGAAGTGTAAACTGGCTGAAACAGAACACCTCCTTCAGCAAACAAACGTTTTTTTAAACTTTTAAAATGTGACATTTCCACTGCTTTGATTTCCAAGAATTAATTATTTCAAGAAGACTTTCCGGCAACATCTACCACCCCTCTCTCCTCATGAGCCAGGCAGGCCTGATCAGCAGTCTGACTGGTCTGCAGCACAGAAGGCCTTTGGGGGCCATTATCCTGAGATGAGGTCATAGGCTACAACATAAAACGCGAACGATGTGTTACATGTGCCAGCTCTGCAGAGTCATTTGACAGACTGTTGTAGACTGCAGAGGCTTTAACTGTGACAACACCAACAAGGAAGACATCAAATAAGAAGAAGCTCAGAAGGAAAAAGCTCCGGATATTTGAAGGCCTATCTCTATTCGACACTTTTGACGATGTGGGAGGTTGTTATGTTCAGTCGTCCCTTTCCATCTGGAGTGGGATCCAGTTCATGAGTGCCAAATCGATGATTCTCATGCAGTGCAAAAATCAGGATGCTGCAACAATCTACCATAACAAATGATTGTGGTTGATTAAATCTAGTTGATGAACTGCAACAGATGGATGATTTAGACGGATTTAATCAGTCAGTCAACTTTAGGGCTTCAATTATTTTCATTGTCAATCAACGTCAAAAAGGGAGAACAAAATGCCCAACCCAACTTTGCAGAGCCAAAGATGATGTCTTCAAATGTCTTGTTTTGTTCGACCAAATGTCCAAAACCCCAAAATACTCGGTTGGCAAATACAATCATGCAAATCCTCTCATTTCCAAGACCGGAATTAGAGAAAATTTGTCATTTTTTGCAATATTTTTGCTTGAAAAATGACAGAAACTATTCAGTGATCATCAAAATACTTGAAGTCTACTAATCGATAAAGTGATTGAGCTGTAGTCCGCTTCCTACATATTTAAACAATCTTAGAGACAATCTCACGATGGGATCACCAGCATTGTTATCATAATGATAATCCACCGATTCGGGCCAGGGGCGTAAAGTGTGTGTGTGTGTGTGTGTGTGTGTGTGTGTGTGTGTGTGTGTGTGTGTGTGTGTGTGTGTGAGCTGCCCCTTCCCTACTTCTGACGCCCTTGCTCAGACCAAACCCACCTTTGAACTCTGCGTTAATTTTGATTTCAACTCTTCGTTTCATAATTGCAGCTTGTTGTGAGTCTATTGCAACACATAAACCTGGCCAAAGCACTCAGAACCTCTGTGGTAGTTTCTGCTACGGTGTCTCCAGGACCACATTTTGCCACGATGACACACACAGATTCATAAGGTGAAAAAACTATCAGCGTTGCTGACTGTCTTGGCTGGTGATCACTCAATAAATCATGTCGGCTCTCAAAGATCCTTGGAGTGGTTCTATGCACTCAACAGCGATTGTCAATTTGTACCCTATTAACTGTACTACACTGCAAATGGAAAGTGGTAGTTGCAGGTCTTGTAAGGATGGATAGCTAACTTAAACTACAACAATAATATCCTTATTGATTAATCTGCCAGTTTTCTCAATTCATTTAACAGAAAATAGTGAACATTGTTCATGACGTCTCAAATGTCTTGTTTTGTCGGACCAACAGTCCAAGCCAAAGATATTCCGTTTACTATCATCCATGTCAAAGAAAAGGATAAAATCCTCACATTTGAGAAGCTGGAACCAACAAATGTTTTCTTAGGCCTACAAAAAACGACTGAAACGATTAATTGATTATCAAAATAGTTTGACTATTCCGTTAATATAGGCCTACTAAACTTGGCAGCACTAACTGTAAAGGGCATTCTTAAGGAGTATTTATAGGGTAAGAAGTCCAAACTTTTCTCCAATAAAACTGCCAGTTTAGAAAGACATGACTTCAGGGCTTTTGAACAAACTGCCTGTTTTAGGTGATATCCTACAAATCACATCTACCACTGGCTGGCTGAAAGGATAAACACCATAGCCAGGAGTAATGCAAAGTAGGGCTGGGCGATATGGAGAAAATCAAATATCACGATCAACGATATTACTGCAGCCTTTAAAACCAGGAAAAGACAACACCTATGCCATTACGATATACGATAGATCTAGTCTCATATCACGATATATCGATACATTGCCCTGCTCTAATGCAAAGTATCATGATTTGAAGGGAGTTGTCCTTTAACTTACCACCACCACATGACATAGTGACCTCACCTACCTAATGACAGGGCCGAGCATCAGCAGGTGCAGGAAGAGAACCAGGGGCCGGTCCCGACCCAGGTCTCTGTGGATGAACGTCAGCGCCAACTGGATGATCACGGCGGGCAGCAGCATGAAGGCGATGGTGAAGCCCAACCAGATGTCGTCGTCGGTCTTGTGGTACATGCTGCAGAGCACGGCGGCGGAGACGAACTCTGCGCAGTAGAGCACGGTGGCCAGCACGACGCTGAACGGAGGCTTGATCCGGCTGTGATTGACCACCAGCAGGACTCCGTTCTCCGCCGCCGTGGAGCACTCCTGCGGCTCTATGTCCGAGATCTCCCTCTCTTGCTCTTCCACGGCCACTTCACACGTCATTTTTTTTTTTTTTTAAATAAGTTTGGTTAGTATGCGGGGCACGATTTGGGCGTCGCTAAAGGACGTTGATGCTAATCTGAGTTCGCCGTAGCGTGCTCCAAAAACATCACTTTTTTGTAAATACTTCCTTTGATGCGCCGCCTCTCCCAACTTTCCACCAAGTTGATCATCGCTGGTTTCACATTGTGTTTAGAACTTCACAACTCGGCTGGTGCCACCGCTCCACTGCACCGGCACCCTCCCACCCCACATAGGGCTTTTATTTTATTGTCTCGTATATCGTCGTACGTGGCGTTGACACTCCAGAGGAACCACCTCAATGCCCGCAGTGGTATCAGCGCTGTTGTTGCACCGTCAGTCAGTGTGACTATGTGTGAAGGATCGGTAAAGTTCAGCCTCGTCATGTAGGACGCTCACATTCAGCCCCGTCGATCATCGTCCTATCTGTAGCCTAGCCTTGAAGTTTGTTTTAACGTTCAACACACAGGTTTCCTCGGCTGTAGAGTTTGACTGCAGGCTGTAGGAGGCCTGGCTGTCTCCTCGTGTTTTTTTTCAGTCTGTTGATGCGCTCTCGGTGCAACAGCTGCGTTAAGTCAGCCAGAAGCACACGGGGCGATACCGGAAACGATGGGCGGCTGCCTTCAAAGTATTAGAGATTAGAGAGAAGATATAAAATACATTTTACTTAACTTACAAGGACGTTCTGTAAAAAATAAAATAAAAATAAATATAAAACTTGACCAAAAACAAATAGGTTACTTGCACAAATATAGACAATAGCATTAACAGAACACAAAAAGCTTTTTCACTGGCAACTTCTCTGGAAATACTATGCTATACACATACTTAGTAAAAGATAATATAGGCTACATACAAACGTAATACTAAAATAGAATAATATAAAAGGTGCAGTACAAGTGACGGTGCAATGCGTAAAGAAAGTGCAGGGTATCAGTTACAAGCAATGAAAGATCTGTACAGAAAAAGTGCATTTACTGTTACAACAAATAAAAAGCCTAGAAATATACAGTATTGATTAAAAATGAAAGAGAAAACCCTAAACTGTTTACATAAACAAAGCATCACAGGGAGGTACATCTGCTGTACAAATGTTACAAATTGCAGGCATAGAAATATTCAGTATTTGTGGAAAATAGAAAAGGAAAACACTGAATGAACTGTATAAAGGGGTGATCTCGCTGCATATAGAAAAGGGTATAAGAAACAGTTTAAATGTAATAGAAAAAGTGAATTGAGTTTGAGATATTAGAAAAGAGTATATCTTATCTATGAGTACTACTATTAAAACTACTAGCAGAGGAGTAGGGCAAAGTTGTGAAATCACAGGCTTCTCAATCCAACTAAAATAATAAAAGGCTTTATTGTGATTTAAAGGAGCACTACAAGTTATATTTACATGTTATTCTCTCTGGACTAGGCTATACGTTACTTAAATAAACTACTGATACATGCACAGTAGTTTTATTACATCCGCTATTTGTCCTTTCCAAATTAAAGCACTGTAGAGGGTAAGCATAGAGGGATCAGTTTCTCTGCGCTTCCATTTTTAGGTTCCGCTAGCAGGGAGGACTTGGCCTTATTATGGTGACCTGCAGGCCTCATAGTGAAGCAGCCACACAAACAGGTGCAGCACACACACTGAATCAACTATTAAAATGTTACTCCTTCTTCTCATTCACTTTTTACACGGACAATTCCTCATTATATTACTATTTGTTAAGGATACATGCAGTTTGTGACCCAGCACAGAACCAGTTAGATGTTTGCTCAACTACTTATTCAAACAAGGATTATCTGTTTGGAAGATGCATTAGAAGGACTCCATCTTTAGTGAAATACCTAACATTCCCATTGCAAACTATTCTCTGTCCCCTTTCACATATGCAGATGTCAGCATGACCTGTCACCTAAAATAAACCCTGTCTTATTTTTTTACTGTCACCTTAAATAAACACATATTGTCATATTTTACACGTCATATTTAATGGAAAAAATAACTTTGACTTCCAGTATGGTAGATGTAACTTTGCTGTCAAGTTCCCTTCAACTAGAAAACAATAAAAGGAGTTGTTCTGTGTATATTCCAATATGAACTGTGGTACAGTTTCTAAAGAGCTCACCTCAAACCATACCAACCTCACTCTGTCTAATCAGATCTCATCAGTTGTTGACACAACCTACAAAGGCTTGTCATTACTAATGCATGTGTTTGGTGAAGCAGTGGTGTGGTTCAGTGTCTTCAGACTGCAAAGGTTGTCTGCTCAGTGGAGACATGAGGAAGTGGAAGATGGAAACCTTATTACTGAGCACCAGGCATGTGCACTGTTTTACTAATCAGGTCAGTGAAATGGAACACTGTTTCAAATCTCAATCAATCTTTGTCTTGAACTATCTTTAAAGGGATACTTCAACATTTTGGGAAATATGAATTTACTTGCTTGCATAGTTATCTTAGCGTAAAGACTGGACGCAGGGGAAAAGTTAGCCTGGCCCTGTCAAAATGTAACAAAATCCACCTACCAGCACATCTAAAGCTCACTATATATAACAGTTTAGATCGTGTTTGTTTTACCCATACAAAAAAGTGTAAAATAACAAAAATCTCCCAAAATATTGAACTATTGCTTTAATTTTACTGTAATGTATCATAGCAGAAGCTGTGTAGTCCGACCAACTGTAACACAGATTACAATATCAGCAGTTGAGGGTCTTTGCATGTTTGCAATGTGAACAGGAGCAGATGGGGTGTGGTCCTCAGCTGCTGCTGTTTTTGCTGTGTGTGTGTGTGTGTGTGTGTGTGTGTGTGTGTGTGTGTGTGTGTGTGTGTGTGTGTGTGTGTCAGTGTCAGCTGACGCAGGGCTATGGTCAGAGTCTAGGACGAGTCTACTCAGCAGAGGAGGGCAGAACCTGATTGGTTGTTAGTTTAATGACATAATGAGATGAGGCCTGCAAACAAACCATTGCTCCAGGTCTCTGAAAGCTGTCACTTGACATTTATAATTTCATTATATCAGCAGAAGATCTTCTCCATAGTCCATTGTCCATTTTCTTTACATATTCCTATATTACATTAAGATATTAAATAATCTGTGGTGTGGATTGGTGTGTTTAGAGGCTGCAAATCAAAAACATCTATGCTCATCTGTGAGTAGACTAAGATTTAACTGCAGCAATTAATCTTAGCATGTCAAGAACTTTAAAATAGAGCCATTCTTTTATTTACTGAGACTAAAAGGTGCACAGCAGCAGTGAAAAAAAGATGATGTGAATATGAGGCCATCTAGTGGCTAATGCTGCATTACAGAATGTGTTGGACCTTCTTCATGATTGTCTGAATACCATTATTTAATGTGTTGATCCTCTGTACATTTTAGTGAACCACTGTTGCACCTGGAACTTAATATTTAAAGTCAGATAATTATATTGATTTATTTTCAATTTCATTTGTGTATGAAATGGGTCTATTATAAATAAACTTGACTTTCCTTGTAAAATGCATTGTCATCTGAAATATAATCTTGTTTTTCCTCTTTATTATCCACACTGAATAGCATTTTATTTATGTATGTCCTTTTAGTTTATTTGACAGGAACGTATCCCATTAATCAACAGGAAAACAAGTGTAAATGAGCCAGAGTTAGCCTAAATGGCTAATTTGTATCTGTTTTCCCTGGCCAGAAGTTAAAAATGCACCATAAGAATAGCTTTATCTTTAAACATTCATATCCATGACATTATATGTATTAAACATGTATACAATAAATATATAAACACAGTAACATGTTAGTTAGCTACAATCCATATGATGTGTACTCCACATCTAATCTGATCAACCTGATGTACCTCACAAGAAAAAATTGCTTTGGTTCCAATTATACCTGAAAACTTGTCTCACGTACATGGTAGTGGGACACCACCTAACAATCACCATAGTTATGATGTCATTATGTCCCAGAGTGACTAAAGTGCATGCTATCACTTTCAGGAGATCACAGCACGTCACAGATCACACCACAAGACACATTTCATTCTCCGGGACGGATATATGCACCTTCGTTTAGTTTACCTAAAGAAGAACCACGCCATCCAATGGGATTAGCAGTTGGTTTAGAGGGCTCTGGGATTGGTTGAAATACCAACACAACATTTCCCAGGTTGTACCTCCTGCATGGGGTGACTAAAGGCTTACCGTGAGCCTGATTAGTTTTGTAGCTGGTGGGTACAAGATGTTATTAGAGAGGAGCACCCAAACAAATGCATGGACATAGACTTACTTCTGTAAGTATTCTTTAAATTTCTCCTATCTTATCAAGCTTTGCAAATGTTGCACCTATTACATGTGATTTAGTCAGTCAGTGGTATCAGGCACTGATCATTTAGTGTCCACTGAGTTTGAAATGCTTTGTTTTAATCTGATGATTCACTGCATTTTACCACCCATGTGTACTAACCATTCATTGTCTGTATGAATTTAAACTGGTGCGCTGTTATGCATCGTGTTTTTTAGTTATTTAAGTTATTACAGATATAGTAACAAAAATAGAGTATTTCTATTAGTGATAAACATAAAGTAATCTACTGTAGGTCTCCTGTGGGTTTATTGTTTACATCAACAGGTTTTTCATGGCTATTATTACTGCGCATTGGGATTTTTATGGCACTTTACTGGGTACTATTGTGTTTAATATTACAATTTCTCATTTTATTTTTGCGTTTTGATATCACTAAAATCAACATCTATCTATTTACAAAGTATGGACCAGAAAAACATCTCAGTAAACTAAACTACTAAAATGATAAAACTTTTATATTGCGCACACATTTCATGTTTTGTTTTTTTTATTCCACAAAGCAAACACATACATACATACTGACACAGCTCACAACATGCACTTTTAGTACTGTGGACGGATGGTTTCTTTGAATTGACACTCTGCTATAAATGTCTAAAATGCGGCGATTTCAGATACCTGCGTAAAACATGGAATACATCCTCACCGTCTTTTACAGCCAAACCAATTATGGGTCAGCTTGTTAACAACACTGTAAAAGCAGGCTGTTCTAAACTGGCTTTAGCAGATTATGGAGCCTAAACAGAGGCACTGGACAAAGCACACCTGCTGCTGTGTGTGTATTACAAGACTTTACAGGAGCACTCAGTTTCCTACACATGGCAGAAAGCTTTTACAGGGCTCACACATCATCATTGATTATTGATTCAAGAAACTAAAGAAAACAAGCTTTGGAATGAAAGTGAGCTAAGAGATGCTAAGACAGCGTATTTAAGATTCTGGGGCGGTAGAGAGAGAGACATGGCAGTCAAATCATTGCCTGGATGTCTGACCATCTGTAAAAGCCTCCTAAACCCACAGGATACACTTGTGTTGGCCCTGGCCATGACTCCCAGTGACTCAACCGACCGGCCCTGTTTGTGTGTGTGTGTGTGTGTGTGTGTGTGTGTGTGTGTGTGTGTGTGTGTGTGTGTGTGAGTTAAACAAGGTTATATAATGTTGACCATCTGTTTGTAGGTGCAAGTTCCAGAGAAGATGGTGGCCGCTGTGCTCACCTTGCTCACCTCAAGGAAACATGTTCAACCTGATGAGCAACTGCTGCACCTGGTTCTCCAAAATACGGGAACCAATCAGGTAACAAATACAAAAACATTTCTTGAAAAATTAAATGTATAATAAACCTCAGAAAATGTTATCAGTGATGCATGTCACGCATTTGGCAAAGCTTCTATCTTCCAAAAAATAGAAAACACAGGTTCAATCAGCCTAATCACAAAGTTAAACCTCATAGATTCACCATAACCACCAAAATCCCAGTGTTGCTGGGCTCATCGGAACTGGTTTGAAAATTATTATTTTCTTTCTTTTGGAAATAATATATTCATAATATATTCATAATATGAATGTGTATGTCATGCACAGTTCATTGATGCCACCTGACATGATTATTCTGGTTATTGCTTTAATTTACAGCTGTCAATTAAAGGTCCCATGGCATGAAAATGTCACTTTATGAGTTTTTTTTAACATTAATATGCATTCCCCCAGCCTGCCTATGGTCCCCCAGTGGCTAGAAATGGCGATAGGTGTAAACCGCGCCATGGGTATCCTGCTCTGCCTTTGAGAAAATGAAAGCTCAGATGGGCCGATCTGGAATCTCCTCCTTATGACGTCATAAGGAGCAAGGTTACCTCCCCTTTCTCTGCTTTGCCCGCCCAGAGCATTTGGCCCACCCATAAGAGAGAGACATCATGGTTTGCAAACAAGCAAAGTGGCAGTTGGTCAAGGCCACACCCCCACCCTCCACCTTGCCCCCCCTCTCTCCTCCTCAACAGCATTTAAAGCTACAGACACAGAAATGGCACATACTAATGCGTGTTTTACAGTAACCGCAGCCGAGCTGGCGAGTGAATATGTGACGTCATGAAATCGCCGTGACTATTTATACCTGCGCTGGTGGTCGCGACACTAGTTGCAGTCTTCTCCTGAACACCGGTCGCGCTAATGAGCAAAGGCTACCGACGTTGCTCTTTCTACTGGCTAGAAGAAGAAGAAAAAGGTAAACAACGGCAGAAATGGCAGCAGCATTGCCGTCAATGCTTCGAATTGATTCAATGACCTACTTCATCGGATCGAGCCTTTCATTCACCATAAAAGAACTCATCTTAACCCGGTAAGTTTACCAGAGAGACCTGCAGTCACTCTGAGAGTCCTGGCATCCGGTTGTTGGCGAACTCATTCAGGCCTCCTGTTTCCGCTTTGTCGCGCGCATTGAAAGCTCATTGTGGGACTGGCTCTAGTTGCTGTAATTCTGCAGCAAGGCTGAATTTCTGATACAGTATTAGGGGACCTTTAAGGCCTATATAAAAGCATCCAAAAAGCAGCATGTCATTGGACCTTTAAAGATATATGGTGCTCTTTTAAGTGAAATTATATACTGTGCATACTTCTTTGCAGGAAAGCGACCATTCTGGTGGTTGGTCTCGACAAAGCAGGAAAAACATCCTCCATCAGAGGAATGTTAAGAGGTAATTCAACAGTGACAGTTTTAATTGCCAATTCAACTAAAAGTGCTTAAAGCTGAAATACAACAAATTATCTACCTGTGTTTTACTTCCTGTCCTTTTTTTAGTCCCCAATGGTGTGGAAGCAGGACCCACCAATGGCTGTGTACGACATGAGCTGAGAGTGGAGAACTACCTGGTCACCTTGTTGGATGTGGGGGGCTCAGCAGAGTCGAGAGGAGCCTGGAGGGAGCTCTGTGGAGAAGCCCATGGGATCATCTTTGTGGTGGACTCTAGTGACAGGCAAAGGATAAAGGAGGTCAAGGAGGTTCTTGCTGACCAGCTGAAACAACCGAGAGTGGCAGGAAAACCCCTACTAGTGTAATTATATCATACATACATTACAAGTGTGATCAAACAGCATGTGCAGTGTTGGTGTGCCTACCTGTTCTGCCTTAATAAGAAACCTTATTTATCGATACATGTGTAGAATGTCTGTCTCAGAAAACAGAATTATACAGGCTTTAGCCCACATTGATTTTAGCTCTGTCAGGTATGCATCTACTGTGGAGACATTTGGCACTCCTGTTTGTATATTACAGGTGAAGGTTGTTGACCTTTTATTCATTTATATGAATTGTACTGTATATTTATTGCTATATGTTTGTAAATATTGTCATTTCTAATGTGCTATGGACCTTCCATTTGTGTCTATTGTGTCTATTATTATTATTATTATTAAACAGTGCCCTCTGGTGGCTGATGAGGGAAAACACTGAAATAACTAATCACTGGGTAACTGTGGCTCGATGGTGTTTTTTGCCCCCAACGGCTCCTTCCAGGCAGCGCTGCGACCGCTGCCTTCAAGGCACCTAACCCTAACCCTAACCTTAACCTTAACCCTAACCAGTGCCTCCCAACGGTGCCTTCCAGGCAACGTTGGGGGCAAAAAACACAGATAAACGTAACTGTGAAGCTAAAAGGTGAGTGACTTAGTGCTGAAACCTTTTCTTCTTAGGTTGGCTAACAAACAGGACAAAATGAACGCTTTGCTGGGAAGTGAGCTGATTGAGATTTTGTCCCTGGAGGAGCTGGTCAACCAGAGCCGCTCTCTGTGCCATATCGTAAGTGTTAAAGTTCACTAATGCAATCAGAACAAACACAAATCTCTTGTAGGAAGTGAAACTATGGATGACAGACAAACCTTTTTCCTTTCCCTCTCAGGAGCCTTGTTCAGCCTTAATGGACCTGCGACGCTGGTCGGACAGAAAGACTCTACGAGGCCTTCGCTGGTTGCTGCGTGCCGTTTGTCTGGATTACCCCGAGCTGTGTACTCGTGTAGCCCAGGACAGCAAGAGGCCTCTGGAACCAAGAGAGAGGGAAAAGACCTGGAAAACAGAGAAAGTTCGCAGAAAAACCAAGGGGGAACGGTAGGAGGAGGTTCAACATTATACATATAGTACAGATCAAGATAAACCTAAGCATGATATAATGCTTACATGTTGACCTTTCAAATGTTCTCTAACCTCAGAATGCGATCCAGCAAACCAGATCTTCGCCAGGTTCATCGGCCAAAAGAAAAGCAGAAAAATACAAAGGGTGAAGGAACGATGCAACCCATTCGAAACTTGCTGCAAAAGGTCAGGAAAATAATTTGCATCCGTTTTACACTCAGTGGCCACTTTATTGGGTACACTTGTAAAATCTAAGGCAATCAACAGCTTAGCCATAACTTCTACCTTTACAAAAGATAATAATGTTCACTTTTGATTGACACCATCAATGAGGTATTCATTTAACTATATGTTTATCATTGAGGTTGTAGTTTGCAGTGACGAAGAACTGGACTGGATTTGCAATTGAAATATGGATATGTTTTGCCAAACCATATTTTTGTATTTTGTTTGCCATGATTGTGAAGTCCTCTATAATAATGTGATTTGAAATGAATATTACAATAAATAACTGCTTTACAGGAAACCAGTCTGAAAAAGAAGACAAAGAAGAAGAAGAAGAAGCCGGTTAAGGTCCAGGAAGGTGAAAAGGATCAAGTAGAAGCAAATGAACAGGAGGAGGAAGAGGAGGGTGACGGTAACGAAGGAGAGCATGAAAACTCTAGCCACAGAGAGAAAGCCAGCAGTGCCCTGATCCCCCCGAAAAAAGGCAAACCAAAACGCAAAACAAAAGTGAAAGAAGAGACTCTGGACGTGCCAGCATCACCAGACAATGATGCGAAGCCGCTTAAAGGTTGAAATCAGTTATTGATGGCCAATATGTTTTGGTTATTAGCTGTTTAAGAATGGAAATCTAACATTTATTTTATATTATATCTAGCTAAAGGGGAAAGAAGGAAGAAGAAGACAGTTGTCAAAGTGAAAAGGAAGAACAAGATCAACACAGAGGAGATGTCTGGAGCTTACACGCAACCTGTGGACCTTTCTGCAACCTTTGGTGAGCTTCATCCACATCTTCCATCTCCAAATCGAATGCAATAACACTTTGGACGCTGAAATGAAATCACAGCTTTCATTTTTAAAAAGATGACCCTGTCTCCTGATAGATCTTTACCGAAAAGCAATACTGGCTCTGAAGGAACATCAGAATCAGGGACAGTGAGAGTCAATCTGCATCCTGAGTGTGAGGATGTGGTCCACGGCGGTTGGACACGGTGACACTTCATCACTTCAAAGGCTGACACAGAGATTCTGTTATATGTCTTCATCACTTTCTATAAACTTCAGACCTGATCCCTGAACCTTTGGAGTGAAACTGCAAATTCTAATGTATAGGGGGCACGTCTGCATAATCATGTAATGATAGAGTACTATTATTATACTATTATTATTAAAACATTACAGAAACATATATAAATAACAATGTAAACATATTTAACAACGTTAAAGATGAAATTGTGTACCTGGCCAAATTGTTAAAGGCGGTTTTGTTTGTATAAATCTATGCATTTTTGATTGTAAGGAAAACATGATTTTTGAACGTCTATTCTTTTTTTTACGGAGTTTGAATACTGTCAAAACATTAACAGAGCACCAGGCAGAGTATGGGACATTGTTGATGATAATAATATTAATAAACATTTTCTCACAACTTGCATGGAATATCTATTGTGTTTACACTGAAGCAGCAGCAACAAAACAAAGTATTTGTGCTAAAAGTTATTAAGATTTAAAAATATAACGCTGACAACAAACGAAGAACAAGATTGTTTATCTGAATGTATACACAAACAAGCTTGGTTCTGTTGTTTCCGGTCTCTAGATGGTCGAGACTTCATGCCTGACGACCTATCTTATCCTTAACCAATCGAGGCAAAGCCTAATCTCAACCATCTCGTGAGACTTTCTCAAATCTTGGGTTACCATCTATAGACACAACCGTTGTTCCCGCTCTTTTTGTCATTTCGTAGTTATTCTGTCAGAAATGTAGTGATCACAAGACATTCCTCCATGGCAGAATTTTAGTCATATTGACCTTCTTCCACAATCCACAATTTGTTTCCTATATCTGGATAAACTCTTACCAGAGGGCACAACAGATTTGAGTCTTAGTGCTGCAGCTTCTATACCGACATACTCCTTGACAAAATGCAAAAAGCAATTACACAATTGTTAAATTGACAAAAGATAAACATAAGTGGTTTGTTGATTATAAAGAGCTTTTCATGCAAATCCATCGTGGCAAATAGTTCTGTTGAAGTGTCTCCATTACTCGCTGGTATTTAAATAGTCCTACATTAATCTCATTTTGTTTCCTGGGTACCCAATGAACTTGGGGTTTGGAATTTGGAGCACTTTGGACAGTGTTGGATATTAATAAAGTGTGAATTAAACTAAATGACCGCACAATAAAGGTTGAGGAAAAAAAGTTGAGGAAAAGAGCTAGCTATAACGCTGGCTCTTCCGTGTCTACCATAGACTGTATAATATTAATGGACAAAGCATCCGGTTCGGTGAAGTGCTGCAAATGTGGAAGAAAAATGGAGATGTATTACGTACGCTCAAGTCGGTGTGACCTCAGTGTGTTTTGAGGCAGTTTTTAGGATCTCGGGGTCCCGACTGATCAGTCCGACTGCCTTTTCTAACAACGGTCGGCCGTCTGGTTAGTGTGTCAGCGCCATATGAGAAAGTGACCCACTTCTCACTTGATTTATTACCTCAGCAAACATTTTCATAGTGAGTTTATGGTCTCCATCGCCAGTTCGAAGTCTTTTGCAATACAGAATGATGTTTATTTTTTGAATTATGGTCTCGTTGATTTTAAAATCAGCGATAAAGGGTCTTTTAGGGCGTGGCTATGATGTGATTACCAGTGAAAGTGTGTAACGTAACGTAGAGTGTAAGGGCTCCTCCCTCGCTCCTCGATCTTGCCTAAAATCGTCACATACGCAACCAGGAAGGCTGCGCCCATAACGGCAAACTCGACTCATAGCAGATCTCCACAAACCAATGGGTGAGGTCACACATACTCTGTCCATTAATATTATACAATCTATGGGGTCTACTCTCCACAATAAAGGTCCAGCTTATATTCACTCAGAGCATTTTGCTAAGAGGAAACTCAATACAGAAAAAGGCATTTCTAACCTTCATAAAGAAAAGCCCATATTAAATTGCATTTTGTGCAACACTACATATCAAACAAAAGCCAGACACTATATTGTATTAAGTTTCTGTGAGCTGTAAATTCACCACTTCTAAATACACAAAGACAACTTCATCTCGGATCCGACCGGGCAAAGAGAGCAGTCTTCGTCCTCCTCACTCAGACTCACCCTCTATGCTCACCCTGGGTCCAGTTGTTTAAGAATGCTCCTAACTTATAACACTAACAACATTACCGTTGGCTAAATAGTGTTGAATTTGAAATAAAAATGATTTATGACGAGACGAGACAGCACCGCCGTCAGTGCTTTGGGGTCCTTCTGTAATTTTGGGGTACAAAGGTTCTGGAGAAAGCTACACGCAGCAATACCTCAGGGCAAGCAAACAGGCACATTTTGAATGGGCACAGTACTAGTCAGATAATAAAGAAGGAGCTATCTATCTTAAATGAAAAGTTTAACATTTTGGGAAACACTTATTTGCTTTCTTCCCAAGTGTTAGATGAGAAGGTCAATATCAATCTAATGTCTGTATGGTAAATACATAGGAATCTCATCTGGAGAACTCATTCTATTTTTATGGGTAAATATAAAGCTACTGCTAGCTCTGTTGATACATGAGCATCAAGTTTTCTGATGTGTGCATAGTTTCATTTTTGTGCGTGTATATAGGCTTACAGTGGAGAAAAACTGTAAAGTCGCCTAAACATGATCCGTGGTAAACAGCTCACAGTGCAGCACAGGTAGGCTATACGTCATCATTGCTTCTGGCTTTAATTGCGCCTTAAAGGTCAGCTGCATCAAGGTCAAAGTCAAACTTTGAGCGCAGCCCTAGGTGGCATTTTTGAGCAGTGCACCCCACCAAAGGGAGCGCTTCCTCCAAGTTGTCTTCACCGCACTCCCAATAGAAAATGAAAATCTTTGAGATTATATCTTTAAAGCAACACTATGTAACTTTTCCCGCTTCGGTCCCCCTACAGGTTGGAAACGGAATTGTCCGTTACATTACAGTGTGCAAATTTGCCAGATTGGGTCGCCTCTGATCTGTAGTTCGAATGAACTGGACAATGTAATGTAATGGACAATTCCGCTTCCAACCTGTAGGGGGACCGAAGCGGGAAAAGTTACAAAACCTTTCCGACCGGAGGGCTTTTTGCAGTTCCTAGAATATAACGTTCTTAGAACCCTTTTTTTTCTCCTGTTCCAACTGGACCAATTTGGGGATTATTAAGTTCCTCTGACCACAGTCCCTGTAACTCTTTCAGCTCCTACTTCAAGGATGGGTCTTTTCCCTTTTCCGCATAGTGGTGGTTAGATGGCTGTGATTATAATAGCCACTTTCCGACCAAGTAGTTACAGGAACGTAGTTATGGGAAAAGTCCACTTCTAAGCAGTTCTACTAACTACTCTCCCCCAAAACCGTTTTTTCCATTTGCATTCGCACTGGCCAAGTGGCCATAGGGACTATAGGAGGGGTAAGGGAGTAATTCCCGTTAATCTTATGATGGAAATGTGTTGTGATATTTAAACAAACAAACTGTCAATGGTGAAATAAAAGCTGCTTATTTACGAGAGTGGTCTGAGAGACCTCCAGCCTACAGCGGGGTTTCTGAGCAGGACTGGCCGAGCGACGCGCTAGCGGCTGGGGCAGGCGCCTGCCGACTGTCGCCTCACTTCATGGAGCTTCTCACCTCTGAAAACTTTGAAGCAAATTGTCAATTCGGCATAAAAAAATTGTCCCGTTGTTGGTCTGTCTGTACCGGAAACCCGACCCTCGCTGACCTAGGTCCCTATGCTGAAAAGGGAACAGCGAAAAGACCCTGCCCTGAAGTAGAAGCTGAAAGAGTTACAGGAACTGCAGGAACTTAAATATAGAGATGGCCTGATACCACTTTTTTGCTTCCCGATACCGATTCCGATACCTGAACTTGCGTATTGGCCGATACCGAGTACCGATCCGATACCAGTGTGTCATATATTTTATTATGTTTTAACAGTTGTATACTACTATCCCTGTATGGATGTGATATGATTTCTATCTCTGTTGTCTGTCTGGCTCAGGTTAAACTCTTTGTGAAACATGAACAAACACAAACAATGAATGCCACAGAACTTTCTTTTATTCTCCAGTTTGACAGTCAGTTATAAC
This sequence comes from Perca flavescens, assembly GCF_004354835.1. Lineage (NCBI taxonomy): Eukaryota > Metazoa > Chordata > Actinopteri > Perciformes > Percidae > Perca > Perca flavescens. The sequence continues at coordinate 14,894,875 of NC_041340.1, forward strand.
GGAAAAAGAACATAAATAAACTACTTTAATGTAGATTTTCTTTAGGGCTTTATTACGTGGTATCGGATCGGTGCATAAACTCCAGTACTTCCCGATACCAGCGCTTTAGGCAGTATCGGAGCCGATACCGATACTGGTATCGGTATCAGAACATCTCTACTTAAAAATCCCCAAATTGGTCCAGTCGGAACACGAGAAAAAAAAAAAAAAGAATTCTGTTCTGTTTATGTTCTAGGAACTGCAAAAATCCCTCTGGTCGGAAAGCGGCTAATAACAAAAGGTCAGTTCCTATGACCGCTTGGCCAGGGTGAATGCAAATGGAAAAAAAAACGTTTTGGGGGAAGAGTAGTTAGTAGAACGGTTTAGAAGTGGACTGTTCCTATAACTGCGTTCCTGTAACTACTTGGTCGGAAAGAAGCATTGTGTTGCTTTAATTTAGTAAAAGAAAATGGGGAAACTCATTCCAGAAGTAAAAAAATACACCTGCCATCTGCACCTCTCTAGTTTACATATTGTATCTAATTTGTTTGTTCCATACAAATTTAAAAACGTCAATTTGTAGTTTTTTGGGGAGTTGCGGGACTATTTTTGGTTGGTTGGTGCAGTGACTTACTAGAGTTTTTGCTGGTTGCTTTGCAACCATAGACAGTATACGTTTGCAACCTCAATGTATGATCTTCTGACCTAGCTAGCCAACTCTGCAAGTTAAAATTGAAATAGGATGTATTGTAGCCTAGCTAGCTAGTTATAGAAGCTAAAGTGGCCTATTAACTATGAAAGGTGTAAAACTGTGTTTTGGGTTGTAGGTGAGCTCCTGTCAGCTACAGTTGTCCCCTGCTCTTGGATGCGGCGCAGAGAGAGGACCTGCGCGTCGCCATCTTTGTCATTCACCCAGAAGCCCATCCCCCTGGTGGTGCATCTTCAACGGGAAACCGTCCGACTTTCACTTCAATTCAGTTCAGGGGGAAGCGCCGAAGCGCCTGCCACACGCAGCTAAAGATGGCCTCACCAAGGACAATTACTATTGTGGCCCTTTCTTTTGCTTTGGGTTTATTTTTCGTGTTTATGGGGACCATTAAACTCACTCCGAGACTAAGCAAAGATGCATACAGTGAAATGGTGAGTAGTGAAAGCTTAACGAGAAACTGTCCGCATCTGTGGGGGTAGCTAACGTTAACGTGAAAGGCCATTGTTCTGTGTTGGCTGCAGACGCGAAAAGGCTCTCAGGCTCGAATAATGTGGAGATGCTGACCTAAATAGTAAAAGATGCGGAAAATGAAAGCTTTCGATGTCGAATTGCTCTTCATAACTAACGTCACTGCCTCTGTGAAACATTGACATTAGTTCATTTTCCAGAGTGGATTCCTGTATTTCAAATGTTAAGACCTGCTGTACCGTTATTGCATGTAGTAACATTAATACAGTTGCAGCTACGCTTGTATGTTTTAAGATGAACTTGTATGAATATTTTGGTATTAACAGCCATGAATCAGTATGGATACAAAGCAATCCGAAAATGTGTCTAACATTAGCTAGTAAACGCTAAACGGGGATCAATAAGGAATGATAGATCAATACATGCTATAATTTAGCTGAACGATGCAAACATATATGCAGGATAATCAGCCGATTTCTATATTTTATAGCTTTCTCTTTATATTTTAAATAGGTTGTAGCTGCTATGCTTCTCCTTTAAAACGAAGAGCAATGGCGGCGGATTCCAGCAAATTCTGTGAGATGCACCTACTGGTGCTGATGTTGAAATGACCAGTGTGGAAGATGATAGCTGGCATGCATTTAGGCTCCATGCAAACTGCAATGACTAATATGCTCACAAGATTTTTTTCTTATAATAATTGTTTACGGTAACAGACTATTAAGCGATAGGTGGAAGAGCAATTTTGCAAGCATAGTGATGAAATAAAAGCTTTTGAATGTTAAACACTTGACTTGAGGATGGTGACGTTACATAGTCCTTAAATAGCCTCACCCAAAGACACCCATGAGAGTTTGTATGACATTAGTTAAATGTGAGTTCAATGAGATATTTAAATAGATCTTTGTACTTTATCCTTTCAGAAAAGGGCATACAAAAGCTATGCCAAGGCATTGCCAGGCCTGAAAAAGATTGGTATCAGCTCAGTCCTGCTTCGTAAGATCATTGGCTCTCTGGAGGTGGGCTGCGGTGTGGTGCTCACCCTTGTCCCCGGCAGGCCGAAGGATGTGGCCAACTTCTTGCTGCTGCTCGTCATGCTAGCTGTCCTGTTCTTCCACCAGCTAGTAGGAGACCCCCTGAAACGGTACGCCCACGCTCTAGTCTTTGGTATTCTGCTCACCTGCCGACTGCTTATTGCCCGCCAGAGTGACGACCGGCCGGAGAGAGAGGACAGCCGAGAGGAACAGCACATCAATGACCAGGAAAAGAACAAGGTCAAGCAGTCTTAAGAGCCTCTTCTACTTAGGTCCAAGCCACAACGAAGGGAACCTGGTGCGCCCCTATGGATTGTAGTAATTCATATTTTGAAGGAATCAGTCACTTCCAGTAATATCCTCACATCCATCTCCGGTTCCATCCAGCTGGCTGACTGATTACTCCTTTGCACTCTTACTGTGAAACTGAAAACTTCTGATCCATACACGCCCGATACCATTTTTTGCTTCCCGATACCGATTCCGATACCTGAACTTGTGTATCGCCCGATACCGAGTACCGATCCGATACCAGTGTGTCATATGTTTTATTATGTTTACTAACTGTATACTACTATCCCTGTATGGATGTGATATTATTTCTATCTTTGTGAAACATGAACAAACACAATGAACGCCACAGAACTTTCTTTTATTGTCCAGTTTGACAGTCAGTTATAACGGAAAAAAGAACATAAATAATCTACTTTAACATAGATTTTCTTTAGGGCTTTATTACGTGGTATCGGATCGGTGCATTAACTCCAGTACTTCCCGATACCAGCATTTTAGGCAGTATCGGAGCCGATACCGATAGAGATGGCCCGATACCATTTTTTGCTTCCCGATACCGATTCCGATACCTGAACTTGTGTATCGGCCGATACCGAGTACCGATCCGATACCAGTGTGTCATATATTTTATTATGTTTTAACAGCTGTATACTACTATCCCTGTATGGATGTGATATGATTTCTATCTTTGCTGTCGGTCTGGCTCAGGTTAAACTCTTTGTGAAACATGAACAAACACAGAACTTTCTTTTATTTTCCAGTTTGACAGTCAGTTATAACGGAAAAAGAACCTTAATAAACTACTTTTAACATAGATTTTCTTTAGGGCTTTATTACGTGGTATCGGATCGGTGCATAAACTCCAGTACTTCCCGATACCGATACCAGCGTTTAAGGCGGTATCGGAACATCTCTAGATACCGATACTGGTATCGGTATCGGAACATCTCTAATACACACTCTACATAACCGTGGACAATCATACCTGTGGAAACTCTCATAAGCTCAGCTCATTGTCTAAATAGTGAATCAATTTTTCCTATTTATTTCAGTCTTACACTGTGTTAAATGTTTGTGTTTTTAATCCAGTGAATTCATTTATGTTAAAAGTTGATTTGAGAATGCTGTTTTTCATGAAAGAATCTTTGTAGCTTGTTTTTTCTAATTTGTTTTTATACTGTAGGAGAAACTGATAATTTAGGAGTTTCAATCGTTTAAGCATGTTTCATTTGGTCAAGAGTATAGAACATGAACTAAAATGAGCCCTTTTGAAACAATTTTGTACTAATTATACATCAACTAGTATTACATAGCCACAACCTATTTTAGTGCAGTGTTGCCAGAACGCAAATCTCAGAAAGAAAAAATATATAAATCCTTGTGCATTTTTCATTTCAGTACATTTTTGTAGAAGATCGCATGAAATCCTTTCTCCCAAAGTTAAATTAGCTGGATATCCTCTTTCTCCTTTCAGTTCAGGTATCACAATGAAGTTGTTTAGCTGGGAATTACAGCGGTCGCTGCCTCAGGTGTCTGCTGCTAGTTTGTACAGCAGAACATAACCAAATTAAAAAAGTATTTTTGCCTGTTAAAATCGGAATTTACCTTTGTAATTCACAGTTGAAGTCATAAACTTATTCACTGTCTCTTAAAGATTTTGCGGATCGGTTTGGTATTTTTCTCTAAAGATATAAAACGCATTCCTATTACAGTTCTGGTTAGGGGATACAATCTCAATTCAAACTCCTGTCAGTATTGGGGATTCACAATATTTATGTAAATGATATACTTAAAATAAAGATTTGGAGGTGAGACTGCCTTAAATATTGTTTGTTTTATTAGCTCTCTCGCATGTCTTACAGTTTAAGTTAATAATTACATTTGCAATGGTGGGTGCTGTAGTGGGATTTTTGTGTTGTAATCTTGTTATATAACTCCAGACAGTTCCTGTCAAGGTAATTCCATCATATCACCATATTAACTGCATACAAAGATATGTGGTGCGCTGTGAGGGATTTCTTGCTTATTTTATTCTATGCATTACAGGTCGGTCAGTTTTGTGATCTTAAGTCAATTTCTGCTTAACGCAATAATTCATAATAAAAATTGTATTGTCAATTTAGTATGAAATTAATGTAGCTATGAGGAAATTGTATCATAGAGGAAGCCTGATTAAATAGTTTTATTTTGTAAATAAATATCTCTTTTGATGATTTCTGACTGCAGAATTTGACTGACATTTAGAATGGGCTGAAAATGTGCGTCATTCTAGTGCCATTTTCAACACCGCAAAACCCACACCTAATTCTAACCCTACAGGGACAGAAAAGGACCAGGCCCATGGGAGACCAAACACTGAGGGTGAGTGGACAAATAGCACAACTCAGAAAGGTCTTTCTTTTATGTCTCTTGCTCTTAAGACAAAATGGAGTGATTTTGCCTTTGCTCCTACCCCTAAGCATGACAACTGGACTAGCGGCACTTACAGTTTACAGTTTGGGAGTAAAGTCACTGTGGGCTTGCAGAACAACTTGACCAACATAAAAACAACTAAATACAGCAACAAGTACAGAGACTGCACCCTCCTGCAGTTTCCCATGTCAGTCATTTTCTGACCATCTGGATTTGTAGGGTTTAGATAGTTTTAGTTTTATTTGAGATATCCAAAAATTAATAGGCAACAATTAATTTTTTTCTTCTATGATAGTAAACTGATGTGTTGGGGTTTTGGACTGTTGGTCTGACAAGACATTTGAATATGTTATAGGCTCTAGGAACTTTTTCTGACATTTTATAGACCAAAGCGATTATTGAGAAAATATTCAAATTGATAATAAAAAAAAATCATTAGTTGCAGCCCTAGAGTAAAATGGAGGTGACTGGAATTCCATTTGCGATGTTCACAGGATTGAAAAATTACATTTAAAAAACATTCAGAACCAACCCATTTTCAGAGTATCCCAGTCATTTTGAATAATTCACAGACCTCACTGCAACTAATTTCTATTAAAGACATGACGGTGCTCCCTGTGAAAAATGTTGATAGTGAGTTCTGTGGGTTATCCAGACAGTGTTTCTGGAAAGAGTTGCTGCTTCTGACATTTTTGAAATATCATTGCTATGGGAGCACGACAAACAAATTATTATTTCAACTGCAGCATTGTATGACTATGACATCTGGCCAGTGTCACAAGCTAGTTCAATCAGAGGGCCCTATTTGTCTATTTTCTGTGTGGAATTCTTACCAGTTTTCGACGTTATTCGACGTAGCCTATTGATGCAGTCAGATTAACAGCTACTTGACTGGCACTAGGACGATAATAATTGTAGTCCTAGCGAGTTGACTTTCGGTTGAAGGCAAACGGACTACAACGTCCGGGAAGCAACCGAGCGGAAAGACTACACTGCGCAAGCGCAGACCAAACGGTCGCGCGGAGGATTTGAGTTTTGTTTGAATGGCTGAAGACAGAGTGGAGTACAGTGTTTGTAAGTGTTTAGCAATGTAGAAATGGCAGCTAAATTAAACCTGTCGGGGCCGCCGGATTCCGACACGTCGTCTCCAAACGACCAGTCTGTGTCCAGCCGCAGCAGTAACAGAAGTCTGAGAGTCGCAGATAAGGAGAGGAGAAAGAACGAGGCGGATGACCCATTTGTTCTGGCCCTGAAGTACTTCTCTGACGGTAGGACTTGGCTCAGTCAATACGGTCGAAGCAGATGCTGGCGTTACTTTTACCAACGATACTAGCTAGCTAGATATCTGACCTGACGTTAACCGTTACCGCAAGGAAATATAGGATGCCGAAAGGTGGACAACGTTATAACGTTATTTATTGTGTTTCGGGGTGTAACATAGCTTTACTGGCAGCTAATGTTGCTAACTTGCAGTCCATAACGTTAGCTCTTAACTCAGTGCAGTCCCAAAACAGAGCTAGCCTCAGCATTAAGTCAGTAACGTTAGTTATGTACAAACACAGACAACAACAACAACATTATCAAAAGCTCGATATTGGAGGAATAGCCCGACGCGTGGTTTTATGACGTCATCTGTTGCCACTGCCGGCGTTGGCCCACTTACACTGAATTAATAGTGACGGATCGGTGGTTATTATTATGTTTTTTACATCTGAATGATGTGTAATTATCATGGTTGCTGTCATATTGTACTAGAAGTTGCTCTATTGTATTTACCTAACTGGGGGGGACTTAAATAGGATTTTCAGCTATACTGCAACTGCAATTTCATTTGGTGGTCACATGCCGTATTTTAATGGCTGTTATCTCTATATACTAGAGATGGGGTTACACTATTTGATACAGTGGCTGTGATAAAAGACACTGGTGCTCAGTGTATTGTAGAGATCTTTATGTAGCTACTAGGGCTGGGAAAAAAAATCGATTTGATTTAAAAATCGAGTTGGTAGGTCAAATCGATTCATATTTTTCAAAAAATCGATTTTTTTGATTTTTTTTTTTAATCCAAATAGTATAAATAATTTTGATGTTTAACAATCTTTGTTGCACACTGCACAGTGACTTTTCACTTAGAGAAAGGGTTTGCCTTTGCAATTTTGTTTATGTTGATGCACTTTAATTAAATACAATAAATATATATTTTAAAAATATATTTACAGTTCAGATTTTTTTAGGGAAACAAATCGCCCAGCTCTAGTAGCTACATCCCTAAAAGGATCACCTGAAAACATTTGGCCAACCCATCAGACTAGTTTAAACTCAAAGATCTGGACAACAAAATTATCTGTGGAGCAGTCCTATTAGCTTTTACGGCAGCATTTGGTGTTATTGACCACAAGCTTCTTCTTGAAAAGCTTGAGTGCTATGGATTTAGGCCATCTTCAGAGGCCTGTTTGGTAAGCTATTTGGTAAATAGAGAGTCTTCTTTAATCAAAGTTACTCAGGTAGCGTGTCTGTGGAATGTGGACTTCCTCAAAGGAGCTGCTTAGGCCCACTTTTGTATTTCATTTTTACCATCGATTTACCACTGGTACTAAAAAAACATGATGACACTACCGTATATGCAGTATGTTACACATATAATGATTCATAGATGAAGGGGATTACACCACCTTTGTGAAATCCACCACATTATACATTTTTTTATTAACCCAATCTTCTAGAGCCCACTTCTAGCATACACACCTGTATCATCCAAAAACTCTTAAATAATTCTTTTAATAGGTTGTTCTGTCCTGTAACCAAAAAAGACTATTCCTAAATATTTATGGATGTTACACTCCGCTAAACTGTAAAATCTATCCCGTGCTAGCGAATGAACTTGAAATTCACAGATTTTCTGCAGATAATACTGGAGTTTGTTCAAACAAACGGTTTGCACAGCATCGGCTCATATGCTGTCATGTCACACAACATCAACAAACTCTGAATCTGAACTTGTTGACATTACCTCTTGTATCGGTCAGACTGAGTATTTTACCATTTTAAATGCATAGACACACTCTGATGTTATCTCTCCCTCTTGTAGTTGAAGCCGGTACTCCTGTGTATGGGAACGATGATGTGGAGAGGAACATGGTGCTGGTGGAGAAGGTGGCCTACAGTAAAGGACTTTCCCCAGAGACCATCTCTATTATGCTGGAGTTTGCCATGAGCCTCCGTATGGGTAAGACAGTTAGCAGTAGCGGTGGACTGGGGGAAAAAAAAAAACATTCATCCTCTTTGGTGCTTAACCTGTAGAGGGTCGTAGGGGGCTGGAGTCTGTCCTGCACACATCGAGCAAGTGTACACCTTGGACAGTGTCTGTCACACTCTTATTCACACCTATGTAAAATTAAAGCCTAAAATTCTCCTAACCTGCCTGTTTTTGGACTGTGGATAGAAACCAGAGAGCCCATTGCTTATGTAATTGATATGGTGTACATTGAGCACATATTATCCCTGCAATTTAAACACATGGCACAAAAACTGTGTTCATTCTTACCAAAAGTGTAGGAACACACAACTGATTTTGTTTGTGTGAATTTCTCTGTATAGGGACTATTCTATGTCCCCGGGTGCTGAAGTGTCTGATTCCTGCCACCGTGGTACCTCAGGAGGCTGTTGTTCGAGCGTTTGTATGGCTGGGGGTTGGCAAAATACCTGTCAGCACACAAGTAAGTGCAAATTAGATTTTTTTTCAAATTCTTTTAATATGTTTTCTGTTCATGAGTAATTTACAAGTATGTTGTTTAGAATATACATATTTTCTCTGTACTCTTGAACATTATTGTAATTACTAAGGTTCTAACATTAACTATTTTAAGCAAAATGATATGATTTAAAACTACTGTTCTCTTTTTAATAATATAGTAATTCAGTCATCATAAAAAAATAAGTGCCTTTTAGCTTAAAGAAAAAGGAGTTTCAATTATACAATATTTAAGATGAGTGTCGGTGTACCTGCTTTAGATTCTGTATGTGTCATCTCTAAGATTGCACCATAGTTAATCCATTTGTGTGTTTACTTGCATGTACAATTTTCAGATTCTTTTCATAAAGTGGGTGTTGACTGTATTTGACATGATTGATGCAAAGGACCAACTTCGAGCCATCTATGGCTTCATCTTTAGCTTCGTCACAGAGGAAAATCTGGTATGTGTGCTGATGATCTTTGCATTGATATAGTAAGATGGCATCAAATCAAATTTGTATACTATTCATAATCATTTACACTTCTTTGAGCAACAAATTTATGGTTTACTAAGCTCATTTGTCATTTAAATGACATGTATATTTGTATCCGCAAGCTATTTTTCTGTTTATGGATGTTGTGCCTTGTTTGAGACACAGACATTAAAAGAAGGTTAATTTCTGCCTGACCAGGCAGATAATGCGTTTATTTGGTTAAGGCATATAAAACATTCATAACAAAAGAGGGTTGTGCTGTCCTGTTTGTTCACATGTGAACGATTGTCCGCTTACCGGTGTAATGAAAGGACTGCAGCACTGTAACGTGATAAGGGATCCACTAAATGACTGCTGAGATGTGAACTCATTATCTTTTGTCACATTATTTCAGTGTCCTTTCATCTGCCATCTGCTGTACCTTTTGACCAGAAAGGAAAGTGGTAAGTTAGACATTTTCACACCTGAAATATGATTGCAATGCTATTTTTTTCGGTTTACTGCATTATTTCCTTTTTTCAATATTCTTATCACTTCTGTAAGCATTATTGACTGCTTAATTGTTTTTCTCGTTGTAGTGCGAGTCTTCAGAGTCAGGAAGCTACTGGAGCTACAGTCTAAACTGGTAAAGCTGCTGCTGATTTGATGTCCTCTGCAGCCATTTATCAAAGCTAGTACATTATTGCCTTACCCAGTAAAAAAAAAAATATATATATTCAATGAGAAATCCCAGGATGTTTTTTTTTTCTACACTCTGTGCATTATTCCCATGAGAGGCTATCCTTTCCAATATTATTGGTTATTGTTGTATTCTGCATTATTAGGAAACCAAAAATCCAAAAAAGAGATTTCAAGTACAAAGATGTGTCATATTGAGCGTGTTGATATTGTTTTCTTTAGGGAAGGCAGCCGTTCCTCCTGAATCTACTGTCACTTTACAAAGTGTTTTGCCCTGAACTGGTGACACTCTCCATCCCATCACGAATTAAGGTTTGTGCATGGACCGTGCAGTTGATGCTCATTCTGCCGTTATGTTATGTATGTGTTACTTTATTACCATCATCTCTAAAGCACCAACACAATTGTATGTTTTCTGTTTTCTCACAGAGTGTGTTTAGGAACCACAATATGCCCTGGAGATCAGCGTTGATTGCGGTCCAAAAGAGGGACGGTTCCCAGGCTGCCTCCAGCATCAGTCTGGCCTCCACAATCCAAGATAAGACCAACCCCAGGAAAAGGGTATGGAAGTCTATTTACAATTTTTAGATGCACTGCTTGCTTACCGTGTTCCCAATAGCTCCGGCTACACTACTGTTACTGCTGCCGCTTGCCACTGCCATTCCGGCATTTCATCAGGCCCATCTCTGCAAAAGTAGTAGTAGTAGCTAAAGTATCGTATAGATCCTATCTATAAAGTATATATTTGTAATTAATCGGTTGATCATGATTTTAGCCCTTTGTTAATTTCAGGGAATAAAAAAAATAAATGCTAGCCCATCTTGCCCTTATTTATTTTCTTGTTTTACTGTGCTTTCTTTCTTAGAAACACTGCCACCTGGTCTTGCCGGCATTGTGTTCTGTAGTTAATAAAGAGGCTCAGATTGAGCCGTCCTCCAGCAGAAAGGTGGTCCCCCTGGTACAGCTCCACTCCTTTGATCAGCTCCTGGAAAATATGCACCGTATAGAGGTAATTTCTTCTGGGACAAATCTCTGAGTTCTATATCCGTGGGGTGCTCACACTGGGGCTGCCTCAGCCTCTTTACTGTCTTGCTTCTTCTCAATCTTTCCCCCTCTCTGCTCCCATCTACGTCAGCATCCAGATAAAATATTGTTTAACCATGAAGATCATTAATCGTTTAAGCAGCAGAATAAAATGTATGCCAGTTTCTCCATGCCATTAAGATGTGCAACCACAGTCTGTGTAAATTGTGATGTACCCTCACAGCCACAGGGTGGTGCTGTGTCACTGTTATATTTTTTGTCTGTACATCCTAGTAGGCCACTAACAACTTTGCCCTCGAGAATCCTCCACATCAGAGGTGGCCTAGGACTGTAATTTGTTTATCAGATTAAAGCGTAAAAGCACAGTGCTTATCCTTTTTTGTAGGCCATAGTTCTTTTTACAAATATGGTGATTTATCTATCCTATATGAGTAATGAAAGTGAGATGAGATGTATCTGAGTAATGCATTTGACAAAGTTTTAATAGCAAATGGTCATTTAAAGAGGCCTCTCTATAAATGTGTATTTGCCCTGCAGATTCAGTGACCTGATGAACTAATATAAGTCATTTTAAATGGCTCGCAGACTTTTATGCGTCACGCTACATAAATTCACCTCTCACAGCGCCTACAAAGCCAACGTGAGCAATAAGGCTTTTGGACGACAATAACATCAACTGTGTTTATTGCCAAGAAAGCCCTACTTTTTCCGTATCTTAGGCAAGACAGATGAGTACTGTCAATCACGTTCATAAATCGATTCAGCAAAGGCATTGACAAAGGATCATTGATTAGTTCCCTCATTGCCTATACTCCTGTTATCAAAAGCCGAATGGTGCTTTCACAGTTTAATGATACAGTTGCTCCATAATTATTGAGGAGCTGAGCTGTGTCCATTCACAGTCTGTCTTCTCCTCATTCTGATTTATTATTCTTACCAAGTCCCCATATTGGGAGGCTGCTGTTCATACACAATAAGTGACTGTATCTTCTATACAGTGGGAGGGCAGAAATGTCCCAGTGCTGGTATTATGGGGATTACTGAATACTTGAATTAGCTCAGTAGCGGATTGGTGGCCCACTGAATGAAAACAAGGACATGAGCATCAGTTTATTCTTATTATGTAGCAGGTAAACAGATTGATTTGAAACAGATTGTTATTAAAGTGCGCATTTTAAGCTTTTTCCATTTCCTTTGTGTTATATATCTGTTTTGTGCCTGTAATGGGTTTACAATTGAAAAAGCCCAAAGTCCACCCAAAAGGGACTTACCATCTCCAACAGAAAACACTGTTCACAAACGGCTCCAAACAGCTCTATTGTAGTCCAGCCTTTACTTCCGTGATGAACGGGCGTCACTTTGTAACACACGTTATAATGCTCGCCTAGCTGCTAGCATGGCACGCCCTCATACTCTGCTTCTGACTGGGTAGTAGTCATTACCTAGCTACTGCACATGTGCAACTCCCAACAAAGATGGAACAGAAGTGATATGCCTCACTCTGTAGCTAAAACAGAGAGCTCAACACACCGGGTGAAAAGAGGAGCTGCAGCAATGTGCAGTACAACAAAAATACGGTGTTTTTTGAAAATTAAACCATGTAAACCTATTCTGATATAACCTCTAAATACAATTATGAACCTGAAAATGAGCATAATATGAGCACTTTAATGCAGTGGTTGACTTTGTGAGTAAAGTTACTTGGGAATATGAGTTTTGTTTTCCCATCTCTTCTCTGTGCTTTTTTGGATTTATGGTGGTTTGATTATTTTAGCCTCTCAATCATACTTAATTGTATGTGTTTCCTATTTCTTCATTTTACCTCCCCCAGCTGCCCGCTCAGATGGGCTCACTGCTGGGCTCCAGTCTGGCACTGCAGTACTTGGACTGTGTACAGGATGAGTCTGCCCTCCTACGCCTCAACTTCTGGCTAGGCTACGCCCTCCACGAAGGTAAAGGGGGGCGGGGGGTGCGACTACCGAACTGTTGTGACATCTTCTATCAGGAAGATTCATCCAAAGCAAAGCTGACCTTGAGTTGAACCCAAACACATCGCCTAGTTGGCATATCAAAAGGGTTCTTTCCGAGAGGGTTTAAAAGAGAGTGGGTGAGGGGGGGGGGGGTCTCACTGTGTGAAGATGCAGTGAATCTGGATTCCTCTACCGTTTTTCTTTTTACTCTTGACTTTTCCACTTACTAAATATCCTTTTTTGTGTTAAGAATTTTTGTTCTGCGGCGATGGAGGAGCCTCCCAGAATTCAGAAGAAGCTCTGCAGTTTTTGAACAAGTTGCTGTCTACACAGCACTTTCTCCAGGTGAGCATCACACTTCAGGCCCTGATAGCTGCTTTTCTACCTCACAGCTGTCATTCACTGTTCCCTGTATTTATTAACCTGCACCCACATGCTTAGCTGACGCTGCACTGTAAAACCACAGTCAAACAATGATTTGACAATGTTCTTAATTTGTCACATTTCTCTACCAGGAGGGCTTTTCCAGTTCAGAGGCTTTTCTCTACAAATTTCTCAATGTTTGGGATGGTTCCCTCCTCCGCCCACAGATCCTCGGCCTGCTGAGCAACATTCCTGTTATCCCCAGTTCCCGTGAGTCTTCAATGTCTGTCTTCACATTTCGTCTTCTGTCTTTGTCTATCTCCGTCAAACATACACACAACACAACCTTGCTCCTCTCTAGAGTAAAATCACAGCCTTATTCCCACGTTGGCAAGGCCGGTCATATTGTGCCATGTCCTAATTTCATTTAATTATATAGTTTGTGCAACTGTAACCTTCTGTCTCCCCTTCTTCAGAAATCAGACTGCTTCTGTTTGAGCCCCTCATGCAGCTTTTCTTTACATCTTCACTGTTTTTCAAGGTAGGTTTTCCTCCCTGCGGCAGAATGAGCTTTATTTGTACTGAATTTAAAAAGCTTCTGCTATAAGTTAATAGATAACATTAAGTGTTTGTCTTGTTATTATAAAGCACTCAGTTTGGGTCCTTTATTAGCTCAGTGGTTAAACTGCAGTATACTTAGTGCTTTTCCTCTTTTTCATGTGTCTGCAGTGTGGACTGATGGAGTGTCTAAACAATATGCTGTTAAAGTGGCTGACCTGGCACTCAGTGTATGCTCTGGAGGACGACTTGGACATCAGCCTCAACAGCCACACCTCCATGTAAGTCTTACATCTACTTCCTGCTACTTGATTATGCCCTGAGCATAAACAAGCAATATACCTGAAACACTTGAGAGCATAGGGGTCATAGCTTGTTTAGCTTTTACTTTCAAGCCAAGAAATGTCTTCTCACTACTACTCACAGATGAAATAAAAGCGTTGTACTTACTGTGGGATTATGTAATGAAAAGGGATTATGTAATGAAAAGATTTCTGAGTTGATTTACCTACTTTTGTTATAGATATGAGGCTTAATAATTATATTAATTTGAGTTATCTAATTTTCTTCAGATTAAATCATGACTGATTACTATACAGTAACTTTTTTTAGCTTTAATTTATGCCACCTTGTATCCACTAGCAACCAAAGCAGCTCAGGCAGAAGTGCGTATTGACATGTTTTCCCTGTTGGTTTTAAACCCATTTATCCATCAAATCCTTTAATTGAAATTTGTTTGCCAAAAAACAGCCCTAATCTCCAGTTAAATGATTTTCCTGCTTCCAAATGAAGGTGTGGAGTCGGTGTCAGTCATGTTTAAATACCTGGGCTTCATCAGTATCGAGTCCTCACATGTCTAATCCCACAACAAATTATCCAGAAGTGGAGGGATCCATTTTTTATTCACTGCCATTTCAAAATTTACCTCTGATATTTAGCCAGAGTACAGTTCAGAGATTAGATGTAAGAATCATTGATTGTGTATTAATGTACACTTTCCCAGCATCACTCTTGATTCAGTGTTTGTCCTTTGTATTGTAATGAAATGCCACGTGCCTGATTTGGGAGCTTTCTACTGTCATATCAGAGACCTGAGTGAATCCTCTAATGGCATTCTGGTTAAAGTGTGTGTCTGACTCTGCTCTGCCCTCTGTCCCAGAAACATGACTCTGTCAGGGTTCAAGGATTCAGTGATGGAGCTAGTTGACTTTGTGGGTCGGCTGGCCTCTGTGGGCCTTCAGCTTGAAGGCTGCCACTCTCTCCTCCTCAGCTTCATCCTGGACTTCTATGAGACGGTAAATGATCTGTTGCTAGTGATTGAATGCTTTGTGGCTTTTTTTAGGCATGATGCAACCTGTGCCTTGGCTTTACTTGCTACTTCACTTGGATGTTTGAGCTTCACTTTGCAGAATAATTTATGTGCAGAGTTTGACACTAGAAGCCTGTTTTCATCCATTGAAGAGGGAGCTCACCTTGAGTCTGAGTTTACCATTGGAACACAAGAGCAAGCATTTGTGAATTCGCAGGAAGCCTTTCATGGTCCAACATGTAACTTATACAAGTGTGTTGAAACCTATAACTTGTAGTGCACATACGCTAACATTTTACTTGAAATAGGAGAGCAGTTAAAGTTTTGAAATTAAAAATATTCATAGATTTTTTTTAATGAGGGAGAAAAGTAGATGTATTTTATATATATATATATATATATATATACACATACATACATACATACATACATACATACATACATACATACAGTACAGGCCAAAAGTTTGGACACACCTCATTCAAATGCGTTTCCTTTTATTTTCATGAATATTTACATTGTAGATTCTCACTGAAGGCATCACAACTATGAATGAACACATATGGAATTATGTACTTAACAAAAAAGTGTGAAATAACTGAAAACATGTCTTATATTTTAGATTCTTCAAAGTAGTCACCCTTTGCTTTTTTATTAATAAGGGAAAAAATTCCACTAATTAACCCTGACAAAGCACACCTGTGAAGTGAAAACCATTTCAGGTGACTACCTCATGAAGCTCATTGAGAGAACACCAAGGGTTTGCAGAGTTATCAAAAAAGCAAAGAGTGGCTACTTTGAGGAATGTAAAATATAAGACATGTTTTCAGTTATTTCACACTTTTTTGTTAAGTACATAATTCCATATGTGTTCATTCATAGTTTTGATGCGTTCAGTGAGAATCTACAATGTAAATAGTCATGAAAATAAAGAAACACATTGAATGAGAAGGTGTGTCCAAACTTTTGGCCTGTACTGTATATATATACATTGTGTGTGTGTGTGTATGTGTGTGTGTGTGTATGTATATATGTATATATATATATATATATATATATATATATATATATATATATATATATATATATATATATATATATATATATATATATATATATATATACAGTGGGGGAAATAAGTATTTGACCCCTTGCTGATTTTGCAGGTTTGCCCACTTACAAAGAATGCAAAAATCTACAATTTTAATCATATGTACATTCTAACAGTGAAAGACAGAATCCCAAAGAAAATTCCAGAAAATCACATCATATGAATTTATTAAAATTGATAACCATCTGATGAGGAAAAACAAGTATTTGACCCCTGGACAAACAGCAAGTATTCTGGCTCCTACAAGCCAGTTAGTCTTTCTTTAAGACACAGCCCCAATCCGAACCAATTATCTACATCAAATACACCTGCCTCACCTCGTTACCTGTATAAAAGACACCTGTCAACACCCAAACAACCAGCATCCAACATCACCACCATGGGCAAGACCAAAGAGCTTTCTACGGACATCAGGGACAAGATTGTTGATCTGCACAAGGCTGGGATGGGCTACAAGAGAATCGGAAAGCAACTTGGAGAGAAAAGATCAACTGTCGGTGCAGTTATCAGGAAACGGAAGAAGCACCACACCACCGCCAACCTCCCTCGGTCTGGGCCTCCACACAAGATCTTGCCTCGTGGGGTGTCCCTGATCATGCGAACAGTGAGGAATCATCCCAAAACCACAAGGGGGAACTGATGAATCAACTGAAGGCAGCTGGGACCACAGTTACAAAAGAAACGGTTGGTAACACACTACGCCCGTCATGGATTGAAATCCTGCAGCGCACGCAAGGTCCCCCTGCTCAAGAAGAAACATGTACAGGCCCGCATGAAGTTCGCCATTCACCAGCTGGACGACTCAGAAGAGGCCTGGAAGAAGGTGATGTGGTCAGATGAGACCAAAATAGAACTTTTTGGCCTCAACTCAACTCGTCGTGTTTGGAGGGCAAAGAACACCGAGTACAACCCAAAGAACACCATCCCCACCGTCAAGCATGGTGGTGGCAACATCATGCTTTGGGGGTGCTTTTCAGCCAAGGGGACGGGACAACTCCATCGTATTGAGGGGAGGATGGACGGGGCCATGTATCGTGGAATTCTGGACCGACATCTCTTTCCCTCAGTGAGAGAGCTGAAGATGGGTCGAGGATGGGTGTTTCAGCACGACAACGACCCTAAGCACACCGCCAAAGCAACAAAAGAGTGGCTGAAGAAGAAGCGCATCAAGGTTCTGGAGTGGCCTAGCCAGTCTCCAGACCTGAATCCGATTGAAAATCTTTGGAGGGAGCTTAAAATTCAAGTTGCCTGGCGACAACCTCGGAACCTGAATGATTTGGAGGCTGTCTGCAGGGAGGAGTGGGCCAACATCCCTGCCGAAATGTGCACAAACCTTGTCACCAACTATAAAAACCGTTTGACATCTGTGCTGGCCAATAATGGCTTTTCTACAAAATATTAACATGCTGTTTGTCCAGGGGGTCAAATACTTGTTTTTCCTCATCAGATGGTTATCAATTTTAATAAATTCATATGATGTGATTTTCTGGAATTTTCTTTGGGATTCTGTCTTTCACTGTTAGAATGTACATATTATTAAAATTGTAGATTTTTGCATTCTTTGTAAGTGGGCAAACCTGCAAAATCAGCAAGGGGTCAAATACTTATTTTCCCCACTGTGTATATATATATATATATATATATATATATATATATATATATATATATATATAACTTAAAACCTGTCTGGAGGGGACCTTGGCTTTCCTGGTGAAGTCAGCAGCAGCACATAGAAAATAAGAAATAAAGGTTACAAAACATACAATACAGACTTGAAATAAATTAGATAAAAAATGGAAAGATTAATCCAGGATCCCCAAAAAGCAGATCAGCAGGATAAAGAAAAGATTCATGAAATAACGGCCGGAAATATAACAAGAAATATAAAATGAGATTGGAAATACTTGAGAATAAATGCATGAATTGAATGAATAAAACCCCCTAAAGAATATATCTTAATATTCCAATCAAATAAACATTTTAGAGACACTGATAGGTTTGGCTTGGCTTGCCTCAAATTCAGAAAGGGTTTGGAAGCCTGCAAGGAGATTGGGTTATGTCTGATTGGAATACGTTACAATAAATGCAAAGTTCAGCGTGTCATGTTTACAGCTTCAGCAGTGAGATAATATTGTATGTTGGCTTATATGCCTTTCACTTTTAACTCTCTGTGGGTCTTTATTCCATATTTCCCTCCTCCCCCAGGTGTGTGACACGTTTCTGAAGTATGGGCTCCCCCTCGTGGTGATACCTCCAACTGGAGTTTTTTACCCAGCCCTGTTTGCCTCTGACCCTGTTAGCGTGGACAGACTGGCCTACATCATGTACAGGTGGGGACTCTTCATCTCTATGCTACAACCTGCCACGATGCGTTACCATGAATCCCACTGCTTCTCTTTGCAAGACCCGGCCTGCGTAGCATTCAAGTGCTAGGATTGGCCAGACGTCCAGGCTCCCGCGTTCATGTCCTATTCCCTGACCAATGGGGGTATCCCGACCCTAACCACTCGATGTCACTGCCTAACCAGAAACCATCTGCCTGACCACTCAGCTGCTACGCAGGACAGGTCTTGCCAAGAAAAGCAGTTGGATTCATAATAGGGCTGCACGATATTAGGAAAATATCTAATTGCGACTATTTTGACTGATATTGCGATTGCGATATGATTCACGATATTGGAGGGAATGATCATTTTTCTTAGTCTGACAATCCAGAACCACATCAAGCTGTTGGGTCTGGGAACTCACCATTGGCAGGGCTCAATCCGAGGGGCGGGATAAACGGTTGTCTTTCAAATTCCCTCTGCACTCCTAGCCAAGCAGAGCAACGCTAGTTGATGGATTAAACTTTTGCCGTATCCAGTCGGCAAAACTCCGAACACATCTTCCTTTTTTAAGAATGATGAGTGCTTAACTCCAAGTCTTCCAGAGTCGCGGCCAAAGCCGATTGGAAAGACCGCGGTTTGCCAGCAGCAGCAGCCATCTTCTTTGTTTTCAAGTAGCAGGGAATTCACGCGGAACCGTCGCAACTCTGCCGTCCTTATGTTAAGCCCGCCCACCGACTCTATACACGACGTGATTGGCCTGACCAGAATTTGCTTTTTCCAGCTCACAAGCCAGCAGAGAGTTGCTAGACTGACCCTGGCTGCAAATTACATTTGCTGCCGCTAGGGTGCGTCCAGATTTCTAGGCTACATTTTTGTATCATTATTCTCATTTTCATTGAAAAACATAAATAAATAAAAATAATTGAAGTTTTTTTTTTTATTTTTTTTTTTTGTATCTGTACCAAAAAAGATTTTTTTTCTTTAGTCTCTAGGATCCGATTTGTATGCCGGGATGTCTCTGCAGCACCACAATACTTTATTTTAGAATGGTTTGACACATATTTTGCCTTAAACAAATATTGCACTAGTTCATATTTCGATAAAATTGCGATTAATTGTGCAGCCCTAATTCATAATAACGCTACCATGATGCATACATTAGCATCACCCGTTAAAGTAGTATTTCATATTTTGATGGATATTCGATGACAATGAACAGAACTGGAATCAAATGGCTAAATTAAACGTATATGTTAAGGCATGATTTATGATAATGAGAGGTAATGCACTTAAGCCCTCTTCTCGTTTTTATATAGAATTCAAGCGTCATTTGTAACTCCATGCTTTAATAACACAAACCCTTTACACTGTCGACTAATTGACTGCACCCCAGGGCTCTGAAGTAATTCTGCCAAAGCTGAGCGTAAAAATGCCACGGCAAAGTAAAATTGGAACGTAATTGCATTATATTTTTTGACAGCCCATAGAGAATAAACTGTTACGCAGTAATTCATGATCACAGAGGTCACTGGTTTTTTCGTGTTTGTTTTTTGTTCAGGTACAAGGTGAACTTGACATCAGCCAAGAGTCAAGAAAAAGAGGTAAAAAAATAAATAAAACTACTTTGTTCTCGCTATATATGTTTGAAAATTAAATATGCTGTGATTTGCATTGCAGCAATACAGTAAGAGTACATTTTGGTCCATTGTACCAATTACTTGGCATACAATGTGAATGAAATGATTTTCTATTTGCAGTAATTTGATTAGAAGAGCTAATTTAACAGTTGCTGTATCTCAACCCATGGGTTTTGAATGCATTTCTTGTGATTGCATATACATTTTAAGCAATTAGCTGATGTGCTCTTCCGAAGTTACTTGCAGTTTGTTTTAAATCACTTTGGTCGCTTTTATAGATTTTTCATCTCTCTTCGTCTAGCTCTTCAGGAATTCACATGCATCTACCTACATCTGCTAACCTTTAATACCCTCTCAGATGAGGACTTAAGAAGTTGTTGATTTTAATACATCTGCCACTGCGGGCTGTGAATTTACAAGTACATGTCAGGCAGCCAGCACACCTGGAAATCTCAGAGGCACTTTTTATTAAGAAATATGGACTTGGTAAATAGTATGCAAATTAACCAGCACATCAGATGTGGAGCTCTGCAGATATGGAGAGTGGTTTAATTTCTTTCTCCACTTTATTTTGCTTGCTTTGTTCTCATTTTGTCGCTCTCTTTCGATTCTGTTTTTCAGCAGGCCTTTCACATCAGCCGCCAGACGTTCCGCGAGTTCAACCACTACGCAACCGTCATGGTCAACTGCCTGTGGAACTCCAAAATGTTTCAACCAGGCATGGGTATACAGCTGGGAGAGGAGCTACTGCTCAAGAGCAACGTGCCACAATACTGGGCGAGCTTCGACCTCGTTCACCACCCTGCCTTCATGAGCTACGCCGTCGACTTTCACCAGAAGGTGAGTGTGCACCGTTCAGGATGTCTTGCGTCTTACAAAGATACTTAAGTAGGATCCGACAAATTCTTTCTTCTAGTATGTTCCCTATGTACAGGGTTTCCGTGGGGTCTTAAAAAGTCTAAAATTTCAAAATCAAAATTTCAGGCCTTAAAGTCTCAAATTTGTTAGTGTTGTGTTCTAGGTCTTAAATTATTTTAAACCGGTCTTAATTTCCCTACGTCCATGTAACGCTACCTCTAATGCTCACTGAAAGTTTTTATTTTTTATTCCGTGGTGTAGTTCTTTCTTTCGCTCGTCTAAATATAATTAGCTGTATATTTACAGATTATTATTTCTCTGTGACGCTTTTATTCAATTTTAAAAAGTTTAACTTTGCAAGTACTTTTTTTTGACTCTACATTTCGTTGTACTTTCCTGTTGTGATATATGTCTTAAATTTCATTCATAAAGGTCTTAAAAAGTCTTAAATTTGACTTGTTGAAACCTGCAGAAACCCTGTATGTATCTCTTGCTTGTTTTTAAACTGTGAGTTGCGCTTGATGGATCAGCGTGCAGCTGCCAGTCTGTACAGTTTGGTTAATGGACTTACAGGCAAGATAAGGAGACAAATGTGGTATTAATGTGTCTTTCATAGAAGATACATTAATACAGAAGGACATTTTATTATTAATGGATGCCGCGTGAGACGTGGTTTTCATCATGTTAAATAATACACATACCTTTTTTTGGTTCAGTACAGCTCCAAGATCCAGCAGCGATCTTGTGAGATTTAGCAGGGTAGGCTGACAATGAATATTAATGTTCTCTCTTTATCAGTGTTGGCCGGGCAGAAAGGACATGGACCTCAATTCCATAAAGGTACGAGGGCTCTCCTTTTTATTTCTGCATTTATTATAGGAGTCACATGTAGTTTGATGTGCATCAGTGATATTTCAGAGATTAAGAGAGGTTGCTTTGATCATAGAAACCTTCAGATGTGACTGTGTGTGTGTGTGTTTCTGTTTCTGTGCGTGTTTCAGCATTCCAAGCCATGGAGCTGGTACCTGGAGTATCTGTTCAGTCAGGGTTATGACGGACTTAAACAGTTTGTTCAGAGCAACATCAGCCGGCAGAAGGCAGCAGGCGACGGGCAGGGCAACAGCTTGTCCACATAGCAGAGGTAGCTGATCAACTCAATGGAGAGGAAAAACCACCACTTGCATCTTACCCATTTTAAAAAAAAAGAGACTTGTACATATTTCATTTCCTTGTATCTTTTTATGTACATAGATGTATCTCTCTTATTGTGTATTCTTCCTTATAGTATTGTCTATTGAGTGATAATAGACCATAAAGCCCTGGCAGCCATTTGCCAGAAGAACGGTGAGTAGAAGGTTTAAGTTCAGTGAATACACATTCAACAGGAAGATGGTATGTTAATTGCAACAACAACAAAAAAAACGAAAAGGGGATCATTGGTGTAACGCACATTCATCTGTCAGGTCGGTGAGAAATATCCACAAAATCTTTTACATCACAGAACTAACTTAACTTATGATCGACATAAATGTTGACCACATACTAAAGAATAAGAGTAACACAACTTGAAATGGTTCTTTTTCAGTATTTTTTACTTTTTTTGCAATAAAATCAGTCAATCTTTGTTTAATGTTAACACAGCGATCTTGAACCATACTGTTTTTGTGTTGTATTCTTCTTGTACAGCTTGCCAAAACCTGACTCTTGCACCTTGTTGAAAATAAATAAGTGTAAGACTTTTCTTTTTTTTTTTTTTTTATATATAAAAACAAATAAAATCAATCTGTTGTGTCTTGATAACATCATACTGCAGTACGTCACACTTAACAAGCGTCTTGGTCTTGTGCCCTCATGTGAACCGGAGTTTTTTTTTTGCCTACCAGTATGTCCAGTGGGATCAGTTGTTTGAGAATCTGTTCTATGGATAAGTATTCTTCAGTGGGTCGCTCTGCCATCTGGAAACAGGCATTTTGCTTTGATTGAGGGACCCATCTGGATAGTGCTCCTCGGCTATTTCTGAAAAACGCTGGATGAAATCATTGTATGCCAGGTACATACAGTAATCTGCTCCGTCTGTGGCATATGGACCCAGAACGTGTCAAATACTTAAATGTTGTGCTTGTGTTTTCTAAATTAAACCTTTATATCACTAATTTGGAAGCCACACAGAAAGGAGGCTCAGCAACTTCCACAGGTACCCCAAAAAATAAACCGCAATGTCACTACTTTATGGCTGCAACTAACTATTATTGTCATAAGTCTAATATTTCTTTGATTAATCATCGTTTTGGCATTAATGTTTTTTATTTTAGAGCCCATGATTACATCTTTACATGTTTGTCTTTTCCAAGCCAACAGTCCCCAAACCCCAAAGATATCCGATTTAGTCGTTTGTATTAACATTTGAAAGGATAAAAAACAGCAAATAGCATTTTTGCTTGATTCAACTACTTTAAATCAGTGTTGATAATTAGTTTGCCATCTACTAATTGATTCAGCTCTACACTATTTGCAAACCTGAGAGACAGTCTCTCACTGAGGGTAACTTTAATTATTCTCTTGCTTTTTTTAAACTTACAAAAATCCTCTTCATGTCTTGATAACAATAGTATGAACTTTGGCCAAAAATGAAACTTTATGTTTACGTGTTATAGGAAAATGAGTTGCAAAGGAGATAAGGGCCCCACCCCCCCAACCTTGAGCTGAATCTCATCTTGACGGTTTTCTGAGCTGTGACTTCAGAGCCTCCCTGCTGCAGCTCCCCCGAGCCACGGAAGTTTCCTGCGGCGTTGCGAGATGATGCGTTGAGGTAGTTAACCCCCCCCACCAGATGAAACCCTCGCCGTGTGGCATGGCGCTGCGCTGGTCTGAGTGAACAGAGCCGCCTTAAAGGAGGCAGCCCGCTGATGTCAGCGTCAGAGAGACAGACCCGCCGCCGGTACAGCGCTGCTCCGCTCCGCCGTTTCAAATCTCCATCTGCGCTGCTGCTCTCCTCACTTTTCTTCAGCTCATGTCTCGCCTGCATTCACGGGAGTAGCTTATTTCAGCCTCTTCGCAGACACATTTCACTGAGCTGTGCCAGTTAATACCTGAGCCAAATCCTTGCCTCAGGGAGAGAAAGGTAAGATTGTTCTTTTTGAGTGTTTACTGCAGGATATGTGTTTTGATAGAAGCCAGTTCACCTCCCATCCAGGGCAAACAGGTCCATGGTGTGAGGATGGTACAGGCTTCTTTAACCGCCTGTGGGTCACTCCTGTGCACGTTGAGGCACATAGTGGCTGTTGTGCTGCAGTAGGGCTCCTGTAACTCCTCCTGGTTCACAGTTTGGCAGCTGGATAGCTTTCTTTAAAAACCAGACGACATCCGTGTGATTGGGGTTTGCCGGGTGAGCTTCGGGATTAACAGCCCGTGTTTTGGGTGCTTCTGGCCGGTGGAGCTCAGAACAAAAGGTGCGCAACTGGATGTTTTGGCAGCAATTTGGGAAAAATTCTTCTTTCTTTCTGTTCATTATAATTAACAACGTACAGCTCACAGACTGAATGATAAGATGCACAGTTAGCCCATCCACTAATTGCAGATCGAAGGAAGTAAATTTACCGACAATGATTTCATGTGCGCTTGTTTTGTGGAGCCCAGAGGGGGATGAAAAGCCTGTCTGATCTTTCTTTGCAAGTTTCCCCGCAAGTCTCGCTTCCTGCAGGGGAAAAAAGGAGCCTTTTTAGAGCTTTTCTGAATCATCAGTTTGTGTGGGTGGAGACTGACGTGTGATGGCAGACTGAGGTGTTGAGCCGGATTTGGACACTGATGCCGCGAGTATAGGCTAATTATGGTAAAAAATTACACTGTGCGTCTTAAGCCCCCCACACAGTTTTTTTTTATTTATTTTTTTTTATTTTTATTTTTTTTGGAAGGCCCCAGGACGCAAACCAGTGTGGGATAATATAGGGAAATATTTGCTTCTGTGGATGTGACAGCAGTAGTAGCCTATAGGCTATTTGAAATCCAAATGTAAACAAAATAGTATCTAAAACGCATGATCTGGACCCGCACTCAATATGAGTTGAAAAGTGTTAACGCTAGACAATAACTAAATTAAAGTTTCTTTCCATCATCCGTTTGCTAATGTAGCTGTAGGCCTATACTTAAAACAAAGCTGTTTTTTTTTTTTTTTTTTTTTTTTCATCTAAAAATATCTTGATGTCCCTCGTGTTGAGTTTACCTGACAATAATGTATCTGTGAGTTGTAGGCCTACATTTGTCAGTCGATTTGTGCTGTTGTGTCCAAATATTGACTTAATGTTTATTTGGAAGAGTTAATCAAGCAGATAAAACAGAAATTCACTTTATAAAAATGTAATCATCTTTTTTGGACATCAGAAGCTCCCTCTGTCTCTTCCTCACCAAGCTGCTTTTGTATTCTTTCATCTTTTGGGTTGCTAGCCTAACCCTTGGTGTTCATGGCTCATTTCAGGATGAAATTGAAGGTCTCTGGAAGCTTTAAATGGTTTATTTTGGTAAAAAGAAAAAAGCTGAATAATGTTTCCTTCCCCAAGGGGGGCGATGAAGTGACATCCTGCCTCACAGAGAAATTCCTCTGAAAATGACTTTCATGTTGTCATTCTGCATGACATTTCAGCGTTATCAATCTGGATTCATTTGAAATAGCTTCAAGTAATTTTCATGCACAGTAATCCTTCATTACCTACACTGGAAGATCACTTTCCTCACAATCCAAAAGCCTAACAGGAGCACACCAGACTTTTCTTCAGGCAATCCAGTTTGATGCAATGGCTTTTGATCTCAAAGACTGCTACAAAACATCTGAAAATGTAAGAAATAAGAGGAATATTTCTGCAGATAGTGGGTTTAATAATGGTTAATAGTAAGCAGCATACGCTGTGATGATGACCGTAGCAGCTTGCGTATTATGTGTTGCTCTTTGTAACTAGATTTGGCACGTTTCTTAAGGCTTCACACAGTAGCTCTATAATTGTGAAAGACGCAAAAAGGATTACGAGAATGTTCTATTGTCACTGCCTCTCTCCATCTACATTCCTCCTGGTCATGTTTTATGTTATGCATTTTCAACAATCTCCCTCCAGCTGTGTTTTGAAGAATGTATATTAAATCTCACAGCATCATCACATTTTAATGTACTTTATTTAACACCAACCATTTTTTAAATGCAGTGTGCATTTGAATTCATTAAAAACAGGATGCCATTTAACTATTAATTAGTGTTTGTTATATAAAGTATTGTCACAATATTTTTACAATTTGAATGTCAGTGTTTAGGTCGGTATGGTCAAGTGAATCTGTAGCCTGCTACCATTTGGAGTGGTAGATGCTGGAAATTTACCACATCAATTGGCCTACTTTTAGCTAACTATTTGAGATTTAGTAAACTATTTCAACCATTTAATTTATCACATTTAGCTAACAATTTCAACTGTTTATTAATTTATTTTAGTTCACTGCTACACATCTATTTTGGGATTACATTATTTATACTGTTAATGTGCGGAGCGAGCTGTGTTAATTATTGTCTCGGGCATGTTTTTCTTTCCCCCCTTTCTTTTAATTCAGGAAAGCGATCTGAAAATGTCATCCTCTGTTAAAGTCTGCCCCAGGTCTTCAGTAACTCTAGCAGAGCGTTAAGAATTGGGAACCTACCAACTGCTGTAGTGACATTACATATTCTCACCAAGAAGATTTTTCTTGATTTACAATTAAAAGATGATTGTAGGTCAGATGCCGTGATTTCTTGTAAGCACCGTGATCATGAATAATTAGTCTGGTGTCATATTTTCTTGCTACACAGAGGAAAGCAGTGAGGAGTTCACGAGTAGTGACCTCAGTGAGACCTCGTGGAGTCAAACGGGTCAAACTGCCACAGTGATTTAATTACAGCTTGCCCCAGCTATGACCTAATTGATGTCACCTTGCTCTCCAGTGGGGCAGATGAAGACCAATAATTAGTTTTTTCCATATTGTGTTGTATGGCAAGATTATTTACAGAGAAAGAGCTTTAATGACTCTTTTTTTTTTTTTTTTTTTTTTTTTTTTTTTTTTTTTATAAAAAGGGATGCATTCAGCCAGCATAGCTGGAGGAATCAGGACTCATTTTCCTTCCTTCAGAAGAAGCCATACTCATACTTGCACAGTATGAAAAACAGCTTACACTAAACTAAAAAATGCTTGATAATCCACCATGGGTTTAGTTTAGTTTCTCTTTGTCATTTCGGCTTGCCTTGTTTGTTGTTTTAATTTCAAGCCATGCACGCAGAGAGCAGAGAACATGTCAGACTGTCTGATTGGATGAGTAAGCCTGTGTCTCTGATGCTCAATTAAGTGCTGGTATGAATTCTTATGTGGTTGAGTTACACTAATGCTTGGTTTACTGGTAATCACCTAAAGAAGTCTGTCTGGAAGTAATCCCTAAAAAAAACCTGTTGCATTACATACTTTATTGTCACATCCATGTCTTCTCAGGTAAAGGATAATTGATTATTGTCAACAAATCCCATTGAACAACCAACACCAAGAATGAATTGATCCTACTAAGTGTTGTCTGTGTACCCAAAGCTTGATAAGCTTTATTCCCCTCAGCTCTCCTGACCTCCATTGCTGTCCAAAATTATTAAACCTGCATCAATGAGCCTTCATTAGGATGGACATGGGCACTGTAGTTTATTTTGTTTTAATTCCACGTACACTGTCCTGGTGCCATAAATATCTACAAAAGCCACCGCTGAAAATAGTCCACAAATATATTTGCTAAAAGCTATAGAGCTCAGCAGATAAAAGCACATATTTGTGACCAGTTTTTAAAGAGTAACTCAACATCACAAGCTGTGTTTCTGGTTGAAAGTTTCAGGTTGTTCTGTTGTACCTTTTTAACCACACCTAACAGCAGTGATGTCACAGGTACACTTGTACATCACTGCAACACGGTAGGAGGTTAAACCTCTAAAGGTCAGCAAAAATAAGATTTTCAGCGGGCGTTGCTTTTACAATACAATACAATACAATAGGAAACCAATGGGCTTGGTGCGGATTGCCATAAAGAGGGGAGAAGTGAGATAGTATTAAGGGACAGACTAACACATTTTTGATTTGGGTGTTTTGTTGACATTAACATTAACTAGCTTAGACAATATCAAGTTTTCTTCTTAAAATAATAATTAATATTCAAAAATGTAGTTAGCAAAACGATAATACTCTTCTTCTAACATTACTGCCCACAGACCAGCTGTGTCTTCATTGCTGTGCATTCACAATTCCTGTCCAACAAAAGTGCCACTAGTCACAACCAAACACCTCAGGCCCTGCTGGAATAAAAATACCTCAGAGCCTTCAAGTCAAGTGGCTGTCCCTCCTGAGACCCAGATGGACAGATAGTTGTTGTACACTTCGGAGCATCATCATCCGGAGATCTGTGGCCGTAGGACAGGTGTGCTCAGTCAAGCAGGCTGCAACAGTCCCATCAGCTGCGTGCACCTCTCAATCATCCCCACCCTGCACTGAGAGATGGCAAAACGGACAAACGGGGGAAGAATGGGGCTAGAAAAGCAATTTGCTAACTCCATAAATTTCTGTGCCTCCAGTACCTATCCTTGGCCATTGTGACTGCAAGCTATTATTTAGAATCTGGTAACCGATGCTTTCCTATTAACATTAAATGGGTTGGTGTCTGCAGGTTGTCTTCCACGACACGTTTATGCTGGTTATTTACTGCCCGGCACTGCAGGCCTTGCTCTCAGAGCTGCTCTGAGGCCGTGTCACAGTGTGGCCCCGTGTGGCAAGTCATCCTTAATATGGTGTGTGTGTGTGTCCCCAATTTTCCTCTTAATCTTATTGGTTATCTTTGTGTCTTTGGCCACGCTAGCAGAATGGCTTTAAGGATGGCAGTGTTGGTCAATCGACCAGGCCACCACTTTAAACCAGACGGAAATATCTCAACAACTATTGGTTGTGTTGCTATGGAAGTCTGTTAAAATACTCATGGTCCCCAGAAGATGTAGCCTACTGACTTTGGTGACCCCCTTTTCCTTTTGTGCCACCATGAGGCTGACATTTGTGGTTTTTCAGTGAGATATCTACAACTACTAGAAAGCGATTAAAATGTGTTACACACATTCATGTTCCCCTCAGAAAGAATCATAATAACTTTGATCCCCTGAATTTTCTTGTAGCACCATCATTTGTTCTAAATGTTAATGTGTCCAATACTTTTAACATGCTATATAAGATGGCGAATATGGCAAACATTACATCAGCATGTTGGCATTTAGCTCAAAGTACTGCCCAACAGAGTCACTGACATGGCTGTAGACTCATGTCATTTTCCTCGTGAAAGCTGAAATTCCACACTGTAAAAGAGATTATACAGTTGACCCAGTATGACTATCAGGCAGCAGTGCGGTGAGCTACAGATGTGAAGGTGATATAATTTCTTAATCCTGTCATGCTCTGCGCCAGAGATGCTGGCTTTGGTTGTTTTCTCTTTTTATCTGTGTTTGCCAGCATGTGGGACAGGTGTTTTGACTAAATATTCACCGCCTGAACATTTCTGCTTTTATGCTGAATAATACTAAATTTTTTACTTCTGACAGCGTCATCTTGCAGCTGATGAATGATTAAACGTGACAATACGTCAGTGACAATCCAATTCATGTCTTTAAAATTTGTATTACTCTTTTATTTTATTTATTTATTTATTTTTTAATCCATTGCCATAGCTCAGTGAGGCTTTAGTGGTCCATTCTAGCTCAAGATAAACGTGTATCATTTAAATGCAAAGCTACATCTAATTCGTTTAAATGGACTCTCCATATATGCAACTTTTCAGGATGGATCTTCAGCCTCTGGTCAATAACATTACATCAGCAGTCCTCTGCAGCCGCTCTACTCTAATTGGAGTTAATGGCTCCTGCACTGAGTTCAACCTAGTCTACATCTTGTGGCTGCTGTTTCCTCTTGTTTCCCCTGGTTGCGACTTCCTTTCAGAACTGTGTTGAAGAACGCAAGTGCTGCTATACTGTTTCTACTAAAACTTATTTCGTGAAGTTAAACGATGGCTCTTGTGCGTCAGGTCTGGATTTTGGAACGCGGTGTCTGTTTTATATCATTTTAGAGACATAACAAGGGATTTATGGCCATTTAAAATCCCCCCCCTTGCTATATACAAGATTAGAAATGACTTCCGATCTTCCTACTCCCCAGTTTAACCTTCAGGCTTTGAAGGAGAAGAAAAACACTGCTAGAGACTATTTTCTGGCTAGTCTTCCAAGCAGGTATTAAATCTCTCTTGGAATAAAACGTTTTCTAATGTATTGTACTCTGGTAGATGATGTTTAATGTCGTAGTCTGCGTGGTTAAAGGCATTAAATGTATAAACATCATAATCTGCATAAGTGGAACATTACATACACACTCATGCACTCGCTTTTGTTGTTCTTTCCTGGTTGAAGGACGCTTCTAAGTCTACCGTGGCTTTTGTCTCTCCAGTGTTTCAACCTGGATATTTTCACAGTTTTTGCCATTATAACATTTTACTCACCTGCACCATTGCACACATTGCAGAGACGGTGACTCCACTAATTAGTTTTAAAACGAGAGCCATTAGTGCCAGTAACAACTTTAACCCTATCATTTCAACAACAAAATACATTCTCTAGTGCTGTTATTGTGTGCCCGTGTGTGTTTTATATGGCCTCTCTATTGGGCTCGGTTTCCCATTTCTCACAGCGTGCAGTGGCCACAGAAATCTCCTATAAAGTACAGTGTAGGAATGTCTACATGTTGCCCTCCTGCTGCCTTGATTTCTTGTCTTTGCTTTAAATAGGGGAGGCCATCAAAGTGAAATGACTTGCACACATCCTCGTAATAACATGTTGGATAACCAGCCGTTGAAAGATCTGATCTTGTATACATAGTGAGGCACACAATAAAATGATCGCAGATCCATTATAGTGAGAATTTGTTTTGTTGTTCAACTGAAAAAGCAGTGGTTTTGGAACTAATTGGCATTGTTCCCATTAGTGTAAAGAGTCAGTACACATCACATATTATAACTGGAGATGTTCAAACACCAGCTTTCTTTTACGGGTTGTGTAAGTTGTAATGATATTGTTCTCGAAGGTTTAGTAAAGAGTAACTAAACACTCTGTTTCATCCTTGACCACAACCAAAATCACTGGGCGTGATCCAAAGTAAATTCGCTTGAACCTGTAACCACACCCAGCAGTGACATCACAGTGTACTAACACATCTTGGAGTACACTTCTACATGCAGCAAGATGAGAAGTTAAACCACTGGAGGGAAGCAAGCAAAAGCAAGGTATTTACTAATCAGCTGGTGTTAAGTTGGTCTTTACATTGGGTTTTGTAATGACACTGACTGACTAACTGTATTTAATGAGGACGATCCACTTAACAAGGTTAGTATCGGCATTGAAAACAATCCGGTGTATAGAAACCCATATGAGGCTCAGAAAATAAAACCTTATTTGAATTAATGTTGCTGAACCCTGATGGAAAATAAAATATTTTTCTGTGAAGTTTAAGATACAGTTCAATAAATTGTTGGGTCTATTTGCACAAATGACCTCATAACAAGTCTTCCAGAAGTAAAAATGTAAGATTTTCCTCTTTTTGTAGTCATTTCGCTTTAATCTCACCACTGTAGCCTTTCTGTGCTGAATATTCTCTTTGTTTATGTATTATCCCAAAAACAGAACTAATGTTTACTTTAACACATTGCAGAAATAATTAATCATATTTCTAAGAGAACAAAGAGCAATGTGGATCAACTCAGCTGTAACTTAAAACTCTTCACTGTGGATTAGTGTTTGACTGTCTGCGTCTAAAGGAAAACCTGCTGTAATACAGTATGTATATTTTAATGCAATGCAAATTCATTTGGTTTGAGTTGATGGATAAAACATTTCAGCCTTCAAGAACTTTGACAGAGCTGCTTCACACAGTCGTGCTGAGATCTGTCCTCATATTGTACAGTATTTAATAGATAATGAAGCCCTACTGCTTTATCATGATGAAATCACTTGAAAATCACTCTTGACTCTCTAACCTTGTATTTCACCTTGAAAAGA
This sequence comes from Perca flavescens, assembly GCF_004354835.1. Classification (NCBI taxonomy): domain Eukaryota; kingdom Metazoa; phylum Chordata; class Actinopteri; order Perciformes; family Percidae; genus Perca; species Perca flavescens. The sequence continues at coordinate 14,926,967 of NC_041340.1, forward strand.
ATTACTATTCTCACAATGTATTCCTACCTGATTCACTTGATGTTGTCTAGCTCTTGATTCCTCTCAATTTTAAATGATTTAGTCAAAAGCTGCAGGAAAAATAATTTAGAACTCGCCAAGTTCAGAAGCCCTGTCAGTTTCATAGCCTGGTTCACACCAGACCCTTCTCAGTTGTAATGGAGTTTTTGCCGGAAGTTCGTCAGGGTTTTCCCAGGCTAATTGTTTCACAAAGCTGATGAAATGTGGTTTCCTCTTTTTAAAATGAAGTAGAAAAGCAACCTAATGACTGTCTACATTATTCACAGTCCAGAGGCCGGAGTGTCTCCTCCTGCTGAAGCTTAATTGAGCTCCAAAGAAATGCTTCTTTTTACTGAATGATGAAATAGGAGTTTGACTACTCCTCAAACAAAAAAGTGCTGCGTATCTCTGTCCCATTTCGAGCAGAACGGGGAAGAATAATACAAATTTTGCATGCATGTGAGGGTGGATGTTTAATGTATGTGTGCTGAAAGCACAAACCGGCCGGGTCAATACAACTCTATATCCAAGATAATTTCTCAAAGCTGCGCATTTCCCATCTACGAGCCTAATGGCAGTCTCTTAGGCTTTATGATTTATCAAACGGTAAAGGTCACTACAGCAGGCTGCAATTAATTCTGCCTGCTTTTATTTGGTGCTGCTTAGGACACTCACTCCATTACTGACATATACCATTATATGGGATGTGTTCAGGATGGGAGCAAAGGAAGGGGCGCTATTTATATGAAATAGTGGAGTTCTATCACACTGTTTGTTTAGTTGTTTTAAGCAGTGTTGAATAGCTGTTGATCCTTGTGAGAGCAGCCTTAAGACAAAGGGATGTCTATTTTTATATTATATATTTTTTTTTATTTACTGAACAGATTGTATAAGATTTGGAGTGTGAAGCTTCAGTTCAGTTTTTAAATACAGATAAAAGGAAAAAAAGGAAGGAGAATGGTAAGAAAAAACTAAATACAGGCACAAAATAGGGATTTGGCCACTGATTCGAGACAAGCTACCCCGTCCTCTCATATCCTCTCTCTTCCTGTCGGAAAGTAATTGAAAAGTGCAAGTAGGTCTATCTGCAGGTGCACAGTACTACAGGACAAACCCACTACATGACACCAGGGCCGGAGTTGGACTCATTTTCAGCCTGGAATTGCATGCCTTAGACCGGCCAACTTTACTTCACAACTGACTATATTAAAATAATGTAGTTAAAACCTTTAGTATATAAGTCTGCAATAGCGCACTGTTCTCTACATCCTTGTATTTCAGTGTATTTTTGTAAAATATCACTATTTCCAATTTAGTGCAAACACAATGCTTCTCAATGTAAAACGGTTAACATCTTTACAACACAATAATGTTCAACAATATCAAAACATTTTCTGTGCAAATAAGTGTTCACAGACATCCAAACTCTAAAATGAAATAAAAATGAATAAATAAAAATATAAAATAAGACATAAAAACTTTTCTAATGACACCATCTTTTTTTCCTTTGTATAATAACTATTACTTTCATCCTATTCAGTCCTATCCTTTCAGTCGTGGGCTTTGTATATTTACTATCATAATTTTGATGATAAAAGGCATAATGGGTTAATGGTAACATTTGGGCATATAAAGTTATTACATTGTAACTAATATGATGTTTGCTTGTTCACACACTGTGGTACAACAGCTTCCAGTAGATGTGCCTTCCACACTGACGGCAGCTATGCACACTACTGGCTCTGCTTCTGACATTAAATCACATTTAAAAAAAAACTCATAATTCTCAGCACAAATCTCCCCTTTTTACAAAGCTTTCTGATCAAGTCAGTTTCAATAATGTAGTGCCGAATCATCTGTCATTATTGATTATATCTGGACATCATAGCAGTTCTGCACAATACTCTTCTTTAATATTAATTGTAGTTCTTATAATATTCACTCAATGAGCAATCCTACCTGCCCAATCTGGAGTTATGGGCACATTGCTGGTGCTTGGATCCTTATAGTCGCTGTTAATTCAACCGGGTGCTCCCGATTAGCCAATCCGGGCCTGCATGACACACCCTCAAAACGGTCACAGTTGGATTTAGGCGCCACCACTACATGGTTAGGCCTAGGCATAAAAACTACTTGGTTAGGTTTAGGAAAAGATCATGCTTTGGGTTTAAATAAGTACATTAATCCAGGAAGTTATCTCAGGGGACGTGTAGTAAAGTGGGTGTTCTTTGTAGCCTGCGAGTTTTGACACTTTTGCAAAGAGTCTAACTCGCAATCTTGAAGTTTTTCTCAATTGACTCTTTTACAAAGTCATCGGACCAATTGTCAATTACAAATGTTGTCTTCTCCTCCTAGTGCGGTACTGCAGGTCATTTTGTTGTGTTGCGTTGTTTTTTCTTTTCTCATTTTGACAATAGCCTACCAAAACGTTTTGTACTTGGTCTGAAAGTCTGAATAAAATCTCCCAAAAATGCTAGCGTCCACATGCTAACATGCTCACAATAACAATGCTAACATGCTAATTAGCAGCAATTAATGTGTGTACAGTTTTTGCCCTCAGTGAGTTCATTTGTGGTCATTTTGGCTTTGGTTTCCTTTAGTTGTCACTTATAATACTGCATAGTGAATACCTGCCTCAGGTCTAAAGCAGGAGGTGGGCTAATTGATTTAGGGCCGCATGGCACCCTACACAGAGGAAAGACAACGACGCTGAGAGACAGGTGTGGGTGGGGATGGCTGGCGGAATCTCCAGCGGCGAGGACATGCGATGGCAGTTGTTGTGCAGAAGATCTCCCAGCTGCCCGGAATTATCTCCCCCTTCACTTTTATGTAAATTTAACTAGTCGTTTTGGTGCCTAACCCACCCTTTGTCTGGTAAATTTAACTGTAAAGACAGCTAAATGCGAAGGGGGGAGAAATTCGGCAGGGAGGAGATTTTCGCCACTGGTAAAGTTAACAGAGACGTAACGTTACCGATGGCCGCTGTTCTGACTCGGGTCCCTGGGGTCTGATATGGTCGGTTTCCCAACGGTTCATTAAACTGCTGTTATTGCTGTGTTGTTAGCACCTGGCTTAAGTGCTGGTTGGGTTTGGATTGCTGTAATGATAGTTGCTGGCTGCTAGGATGTCCCAGGGCTGTTGTCAGCGATCATCCTGACTGAAGTCTCTTAGCGCCGGGGGAGTGAGGCAGACAAACCGAGACAGACCGGGGTGTGCTAGCTGGCTAAATTAGCATTTGATTAATGACAAAATGATGCCATGTCATAGCCTGGGAAAACCCTGACGAACTTCCGGCAAATTTGAGATTTGCTCTGCAAGTCACTCTCCGTTACAACTGAGAAGGGTTTGGTGTCAACCAGGCTAGCTGTGTGGCAGAAGAAAGCAGTATTACGGTTACTGAGTAGAACTCTTTCTGTGACATTGTATGATTTACAATTACTCTTGAACGTATCATCTTGGTTCCCGTGTTTTGACCATAGACAAATGTTAACGGAACTAGTAACTAGAGGGGTCAAAGGTTATACGATGCCACTGACAGGCGACTAAATGAAACGTCCCGTGTCAGAAATAAAATGTACAGATGTTTGAAAATTGTTGGAACATTTGGGGATAGTGTAAGTACACAACTCAACAAAATACAGTATATAACATAGATATAGTCTGACATTTTAAAGCAGAATTGTTACATATTGTACTTTTTTTTTTTTTTTTTTTTTTTTTTTAAATCTCCATACACAAAAGTCAAGTAAATTAATTTCCTGTTGTGGATTCCCCCCACAGCATATACAACTGCCGTGTTCTTTGGCTTCTTTTCATTTTACTAGTTCTGTTTTCTGATGGCAAATACTTTCCATCTTAGATTAGGCACATGGCCTTAGGCAATGATTATTTTTGTGATGTTTGTGCTGTAGAAATAGCTTGCATGATGAAAAATCTCAAGTTACTTCAATATGTTTCATAAAGCTTGGTTTATAATCCTTCTTAATTAATGCCCAAATCATTTTCTGTGCCTTGTGGCTGTGTTTTGAACATAAATAGTCTTGCTTCTGCGCCTAAAGCATCTCATCAATCTGTCTTGTGAGCTGATAGCCGCCTTACTTAGTTCCTATGGAAACTGCAATGTTAAGAGTTCAAACTTATTTCTATGCAATAATCAGTGAAATGTTACATGACTGCAGAACTCGTCCTGCTAGACTGTTTCTTCATGTTAATTCCTGCTGTTTGGCATAGGGCAGCAGGTCACGGGTCTGAAGGCAGCGAGTTTAAGACAGCAGTTTAACTTTGGGCTTCTTTCCCAAAAGATCCAAGAGCTGTGGAATAAACCGGGACTAAACCACAGTGATTCAGATGTTTGATTATTTTACTGGCTTGACCTTTCAGATCCTCTCCAATCATGTTGACCTTTCACGTGCTATTAGATGTTGCTGTAAGCCTTTGCTCTTAACATATTAAATCCTGAGGTACGCTTCAGAGATCCTCGTATTGGCAAAATCTGCGCCCAAAACCTTTTTGTGAGTATGTCAATGAGCTCATCCTGCTACTCATCAGTGCTGCTCATACAAAGCTCTGCTTTTTTCAGATTGAGGGAGTTTTCTGACTGCTTCTTTGTGCACGACGCCTCTGTGGCTGTGTCAGTGCCAGGGCAAGATGTATAGTATGTGAGGAAATGCTGATGGTGCCTGGTCTTTATTTTTAGAGTCAATCTCCTGTAGATGCTCAGTCTTCGTGAGGAGGCAGTGAGTCATGTTAAAACCAATGAATGTGAACTTCCAAACCCCCATGGTGCAATAGGAACCTTGCATCTCCCGACTATATTGCTTGGTAGTATTGAAACCTCTCTTTTCCTCGCTAGGTACAATATGCTGCTTTGATCGGTAAACATCCGGCTGGAGGATTCTGTGCAGCTTTGATTTATGGTGTTTTGCCATGGCGTGACTCTGGGTGAGGACTAAATTATTTGGCTTCATTTGGCTTCCTGCATCACAAATACTGTAAGTTGGAGCAGGATGTTCACTAAACACTTCATACACCCACTCAGTTATCAACTAGTGCCATCTTATTTCTGTTTTTGAGGCATATTTGCTGCTAACCAACCAAGTTGCTGAAGACACGTAGAGCTGATGCATTTCATTACATTTAGTACACATAAATTTAGCAAAGTTATGTGATAAACGTATGTTTTCAGATCTGGAATCAACATGTACCTAATAAGGAATAATGTCATGGGGTATGACAACCTATAAATACATTCTCCTTCCCAATCATTAAATCATTATAGCAGATTTGTTAAGTTGTTTTGGGTAATTTGTCTTTATTCCAAGGTAGTACAGCAGGGATATTTTAAAGTCGGACACTGGACCCCCCCCCTCATAATTAACACTCCTGGATTTTTTCACTTATAGTATTATTCTTTGTCTTACTTTTATTTGGGGGATACTCATGCTCTAAGTATTTGCAATTCCCATAATTCCTGAAAACAGGAAGTATAATGTTGCCATGGATTCCGTTGTGAGCTATGACTTGTTTTTTGCATATATTGTTTTGACAAATTGGCATTATTAAAGGGGCTGTAATATTCAGCAGTAAACAATTTGCTATGTATTGGCGTAATGGCATCGTGAGCAGAGAATGAAGTCACACTCCCTCTGTGTGTGTTGTGATCTGAGCTTATCTGTTCTTTGTTTTGATCGCCGGTCTGGCCGTGCTTTCATGTTTGTGCATGTGAATACTTGACGATTGCTGGTATAATGTAATTATAAAGCCACCACAGTGAGCAGGCCCCCAGTGACAAAGATGTGTTGGACTTATGATAGAAAATACCTTGGTTAAACTGTTGGAGGAAACACATTAAGTATAGGCAATGGGAAGTTTAGAGGTACAGAATTACTTTAGAAGACGTTTTTAGAGATGCATACAAGGCTTTAAGTTTACGTGTTGAACTGTTCCTTAACAGCTACAATAAAACAATTACCAAGGCAGCTTATTTTACCGTGGCAATTTTGAGAATTCTTGTGCAAACAAGATTTAAAAAAAGTGAATTTATGCCTTTGTCCTCAGTAGGTTGAACTACTGTAATGGACTTTCTCAGGTCTAGGAAATGTCTTGGACAGCTGCAGCTCATTCAGGATCAGGACAGTGCTGCTCAAGTCCTAACAAAACCTTGAAGTCACTCAAATTCTCACATCACTTGATGCCATTCTGTCAGAGAAAATCCTGCTTCTCATTTAGGATGGTTTAAGACAAAGACCTTCTGCTACATGTCCACAAAAATCTGAGACTTACCTCTACTCTTATTCATCATATACTGTGCCATTGCTTTTAATTTAACTGTTGTTTTTTGTCTGGACTATGGATTTAGTTTTCTGTCACTACTCGTGCTATCATTATTTCTTTGACCCAGATGAACATTGGGGAAATGCTGAACCTCCACACAGTCGGCCAAACAGGACCTTCTTGCTTTGAGGTGATGGTGCTAACCACTGCACCCAGATACTGGTTAAGATGAAATATTCAAGATTTCAACGCCTCAACGCTATGGATTGGAAGTACTAAGTGGATTCCTAAGAGTCATTCGTTCTTAGATCTCAGTGCACATGCAAATGAGCCTGGCAAATAAAATACATGATCTTTGCATAGATTAATCACTTATCTTTAATCAGCTGAGTAGAGCTGCAGGTAGATGGATGGATAGATGACCGAGTGAAGCAGGTGCTGGAGCTAGAAATACGCTGACCTCAATAGCACCTAACTGTTTATCTACAGCTGTCATGGCTGCCATCATTCTGAATGCCAGCCTTGTTTTTCTGCACACTCAATACTCTGATTGTGTCTTGCATAGATACAGCCTTAACATCAAAACGTATCTCTGGAATTCAGACTGGCAGTCCTTATCCCTGTACTCTTTCATGCTGTTATTCAAAACACAAGAGATTTGGCAAGGCTCATTTCGATCCAGCTCTTTAATATGGTCCTGAGAGGAAATTCAAAGAAACGGCCGATAGTCATTTTTTCATCACTTTGAGTAAGGGTTAGTTTGTGCCTGAGTGTGCATCACCTATATAGAGAGAGAACAAGAAAGGAAGAGGAAACAAAGAAAAATACAGCCATAGGGACAATCCTTGAATTATGCTGCCCCAGAGATGAGTAAATGTTGGTTTCTGCATGTGGGACTACATGCATCATGTCTGGTTAGATTCAAATACAACTGTGAGTGGTAACTGTTTCCACTGATGTTAAGGCCTGGTTAAGGATAAAGTCTGAATGAGGACGTCCACTGGAGGTGAAGATATTAGTAATTATTACACCCCGCCATACACACTCGCACAAACTTTTAATTACAAAGTTCATTCGGATTACTTCTGCACTTCAGAAAGTATAGCTGAAAAATTCCAATCCCAGTCTGTTATTTGGATATTTGGATTCATATTTCACATTCTGGTGGACAGATGATGTTGTGGAGAGGAATGCGGCGGCAGAGAGGAAGAGTGCAGTTTGTATACATTCACCTACAAGCAGTTCGGAGAAGTCAATTCTCCTGAAATGCAGTGACTTGCAGCATTTTGGTTGGTATGCTGACCAAACTGAATGCTCACGTTGACTCAGACACTTTCAGGAGTGCGATTTGGAGAAATAATATCTGCAATCTGAGCCCCATTGGTGAGTTGTTGTTGTTTGTATTGGTCATGAATAGGTTAAGCAGAACAACATACCAGAGAACTTTAGAGGAGCATAGTTAAGTACATCATGTATATGCAGCTTGACAGATGTGGAGCAATTTTAAACAATGGCAAAACACGCAGTCTGAAGATCAGTGACTTAAGGCTATAAGTGTTGCCTCTACCAAATAAAGATTTTTTTTTTTTTTACTTTGACACATTGTCTTTTTCTGTTGGTCATGTGAAAAACCAAGCCAACTGACACACTTCAGATACAGGAACAACAATGCTAATTGAATTCGGTTTGGTGATATTCAGGTGGCATCCCTCCTATTGTTGTTTTGGTTTCATCTGACCATGACCTCTGATGTATGCAACTGAGGATAATGAAGATCAGCACCACAGAGTCCGAAACCATGATTATTTCATAGATGAAAGGAGGCTTTCCTAGGTGAAATTGTCTATGGAGATTAGAAACTTCACCTGTTCTTGTGTACTGTAGGAGCGTTAAGGTGATTCAGGTCCTGATATGGATGCCCCTGGCTACCTCCCTTTTGCAGTTGTTTCAAGTATGGTGACTAGGAGGAGACCCTGGGGTAGTCCCAGGACATGCTGGAGGGACCACAGTAACTGCTTCAAGATGTCTCAGCAGGGGTGTAGCCAGAGGGTGGTCTGTGGTGGCCATGGCCACCCCCAGGCTAAAGCCTCACCCCACACAGCACCATATTTCTCTGTTGGCTCTTTGTCTTGTGCAGAACCATTTCGCTACTGCTGCAGTTCCACTGAGGATGCTTTTTAGCAGCGTACCCATCTGGTTGTACTGCCCGTCCCCTAAATTTCCAATACATTTCTCATCTTTTTCATTTTAGCTGTGCATGAGAGTGAAATGGTATCACCAGCAGGATTCACTTCACTTTAAAGATCAGCAGCATGTAGGACTCAATATCATTCCTGTCAGTAGAAAAAGAGCATTTTTGTCTAATCTAATTGTCTAAGCAATTACTCACCTCACCACTGTGGAACCAGACCTTTCATCTGGCACCTGGCACTGACCCGGTGATGAGAAGCAGAGCATGCAGAGCAAACATCTGCTGCGCACAATCTCAACTTCTTTGACCATCCTCTTGTCATAATGTTTTTCTGCCACAATCGCAAACATTGCCTCGGCTGCACCCGTGACTATAACGCTGCGGCTTGCTGGTCTGGTGTGCAGGATTTGGTGATTGCCGGGTGTTTTTTCAGTGTTAAGCTGCTATGTGAGAGACACAGTTTTGCAGGTGTTTAGTACCGGTGAGTTCCGGCCCATTTGTGGCACTGGTTTGACTCAAAATTACTCCGCCATATTGGCTTAAAACCGAGATAATTTGCCAACAAATTGAATGTGATTTGTGTCATTTAGCATCAACGCAGGTTAATTTTTGAGATGATACCAAATGCTACTCCTCTTTATCTGTTGGTTAAAAAAAGAAATGGCAGTCTCCCAGCTTTTATTTTGAAAGTAGAAGGAAGGGTCTACAGAATGACCCTTCACTTCCAGGTCAAATTGAACAGGTGATTCTCTGCTCTCAGTTTAACTTTGCTCTCAAGGGATTCTGACTGCAAAAAGGAGCACAGGCAGCTGTGATCACTATGAGCGTGAGAATCCCTATTGCGGTCTCAAATGTAGTTACAATACTCCTCTTGCTGCTCAAATCATCTGCTTTGCTCATGATCCTATCTTCCCTCGCTCACAAATCTAATTCTGCTCATACAAATCCGTGTCTGTGCGCTCTCAAAGGTTGACTTGTTATCTGAGTAGCGCTCCAATTTGTTTTGTGCTCTCTCAAATCTTTTGTCATCAATATACCTCCCCATACGTTTTTATGACCTTGGCTTTCACTGCAGATATGTCAAGTGAAGACAAAGCAGCGCTGGGAGGCATGAAGGAGCAAGAGGAGGATGATATGAGGTCTTGAGTGGGGTGTGTGCACCCTTGTCAAAGTCTTGTCGCGTTCCTCGTGAGAAAGCAGCGGAGATGAAGCTGAAATGGTGCTGAATGCTCACCATGTGGCCTTTCCAGCCCCCTCCCCACCCCACCCCCCTTCTCCCTATTTCCTTGTCCCAGTGGTCTGTGAGTAATGAGCCTAAGGCAAGCCTGGCTAATTAGACCTGACATCACACCATAACTCGCTCACCCCGGCTCCTCTGGACACTTTTTGACCCATACACACACACACACACACACACACACACACACACACACACACACACACACACACACACACACACACACACACACACACACACACACACACACACACACACACACACACACACTGGTTCCTTGAGCCTGTCAGGCCCCATGCTGCACACAGGCCTGCTCACAATTGAATATTAAACTGGTGAATGCCCCCCTGCTCGCACTTATCTCCCTTATCTGTCTTAACTTTTAACATCCATACAAGGCACCCGGAGAGGGACTCATGGGTGGGGATGAGGGGGGTTAATGTCAGCGCTTAAAGCTTAGAAGCAGCACGGCATGTCTTTCTGCTGGGGTGTACTTAGAAAGCATGTTGGAAGGCAAAAGTGTTTATAACTGTCCTTAACAGCCACACTCGTAGGTGGGGTGAAAAGCGGGTCTTCATTAAGAGGGGTTAAATGCGATAATTATTTAAATATAGAGTTAATAGAGCACACTTTAGGACAGTCTGTCCTAGAAGGTATTCACGATGTGGCACTCGTTGGGTCACATGAAAAGGGACAGAAATAGTCTGTAATGAATGAAAAAAAATGAGCTTTCAAACCCTGCTTACTTTCTCACATCTGCACACCGCATTTCCCAGTACCTCTGCTGATGTGTATGTCGGATTGTTGGTTTCAAAAAGTTACAGAAATTGTCGGACGAAGCTCTCACAATTTCAACATTGGAGAGGTGTGGGTGGAGGGGGTTTCACACTTCTGTTGGAGTATTCTGCCACCTAATAGGGGAGCACTGTATGCAAATCCTGTGGATTTCAGACATGGCAATGTTGTTGGTCTGACGGTCGGCCCACCACTATGGTCCTCATGGACTCAAATATCTCAACAACAATGTGTTGGATTGACACAATGTATCGTAATGACTTTGATGACCCCCTGACATTATTTTTAGCATCACCGTGAGGTTGACATGTATGGTTTTGAGTGTGAAATGTCTCCAGCTGGGACTTGCTTGTTGAGGCCATGTCCACTCCACACATACCAAAACAATCTTTTTTGTTTTCCCCCGTCTTCCCTGGCATCGTTCCAAGAAAATTAAAAATGTAAATGACTCAACACGCTACTTCATATGCCAAGCCTATAGGTGGCGCGGTTTCTGCTACAGAAATTCACCAAAAACGGAGAAGAGGAGGCGGAGCATGCTTACATGTTGTATACAAACAGACAGTAGAAGAATAAACCAAACACAAGCTAGCTAGCTATATGCTACCTTCAATGCTGCAGTGCCATGTGGTTGTGGGCATTAGGACGGATGCATGTTTATGTAGGTGGTGTTGTTGTTGTTGTTGTTGTTGTTGTTGTTATTGTTACGAGACGACGTCGTCGCGGGGTAAGAGGTCGAAGGCTAGAGGTTGATGGGTGTGGCGATGACATCATCGATATGCAATTATGCGGCTTTGCCATCCAAAACAAAGCTGCGAGGGCGGTGTTTTGGAATTTTTTTCACCCTGGGACCAGAGACCTGTTTCACAAAAGCAGAATATATAAATCCAGGATAACTGATAAAGCGAGGATTGACCTAGTCTAACCTGTGCATTCTGGCTTGGTGCGTTTCACAAAGGCCAAGCCAGGCTGAGGAGGAGCGACTAGGTCGAGCCAGGCTGAACTAATTCAGATAGATGCGCGTCCACGGATTTCCTCAAAAGACCGCGAGGTCGATCACAGATTTACTGATGCCAAAATGGAGAACACGCATTGTACATACTTTATACAGAGTGAGCAGCAGCTTCTTGTGGAAGTATGATGACGTGAAACACATTATTTGAATAAAAAGAAAATAACACGGCCGCTGTAACGAAACAGCGAGAGAAAGTGTAGCAGACGATCACGGACCGACTGAATGCATAAGCAGCCTAAATATATACATTAACTGACCACTGCTCTGAATGGAAACCATCATAATCCTACCATTCAATGATTAGGCTACTAATCATTTGCACAAATTAACAATTGTACTCTTTTCCTTAAAAGTAAGCAGAAGATAACTCAGGAAATTTACCATGAAGATCCATTTTCTAAAACGCTAGAATATGAAGCGTAAATATCTCTATTTCACTCTGTTCCTCCCTCTCTCTCATTGGCTAAAATATTAATTTCCTAAGTCATATTAACTTCCACTACTCGCTTTTAATGCAAAGTGTACAGGTGTTCGTTTTTGCAAATGACAAGTGACACATTGAATGGTTTCATTTAAGAGCAGTAGTTCATAAATGTATATTTTTAGACTATCATTTAGTCGGTCCGCTATTATCTGTCACGCTTTTTCTCGCGTTTTTTTATTTTTTATAGAGGACGAGTTTCCTTCTCTACATATTATATGCCTTGCTCCCTTGTATATATGGACATAGAAAATAAAGACACTGAAGAAATTGCACTGTAAAATCTAGAAACTATAAAGATAATAAAGTGATAAATTCCATGCACACTATAAACATGAATTATGAGTATATTCATCAGTTATTTCCCCCCAGGCAAAATATAAGGTCAAAAACCATTGAGGTGTCCTCTCCTTGTTGTTACATGAATGTACAGTAGCCTACATCACTAGATAGTTACTGGTCCAGTGAACTAAGTCTATAATTTGGGAGGATTGTACAGTTAGGATATGTTCTTAAAATTGTACAATCCTCCCAAATTATAGTCCCAGTTTACTGGACAACACAAATTGTGTGCTAAGAATGCCAAATACAATGCACATGGAAGCAGAACAAACATGATCCTTATTGTTAAAGGAAAAAAAAAAAAAATGATAAACTAAAATAATTTAAGGTGCATTGGGGAACTATAGAAATGTACAGCATTGTATGTATTGCCCTTAGTAACAGACTTCATTTAAAACTCATTTGAAATTTTATCAGCCTTTTCTAATTATCTCAACAACTGCCATAATATATTCATCAAACTTCTTACAACAATATGAACAGCAGTCTTCATACAGCAATATAACAGTAACAATGACAAATTTATAATTATAAAAAAAAATAATGGTCACAACTTTAAATAATAACAGTACTCAAATGAACAGCAATATGCACCTGTTGTATTTTAATCCAGGCTGATAAGAAAAGGGTAAAACCACTGCTGAGTGAAAAGAAAAGGTTCCAGGATTAAATAAATCCTGGCTGTTAGCCTGGTCAGGACCAGGCTAGCTGCACAGAATAAATCTCCATGGTGATTTATGTGCCTCTGCTTTCGTGAAACCGAGTCAAGGCATTCATCCAGGATAACCAGGAAATCCCGGCTTAATCCCTTATCTTGGTTTTGTGAAACAGGCCCCAGGTTTAAAAAAGTGCATCTTCAGGCAGTGCGTTTACAGGACTTGTTTGGACGATCGGCCAAAACGATGCAAAACGTGCGTTTGCACCAAAAAGCGTTTCCGTGTGGATGGCCCCTAAATCCACTGCATGAATAACCTCACTCCACACAGCTGTTTGACACACCTTCCTGCTGTGTTGTGATTTTTACTTTCAGACTCCAATCTAAATGTTTAGTTAAAAAACTAATTTTTGTGGACTTCTCTTTATCATTAAGCCTGTCACTCCATATCGTTAAGCAGTGATAATGTATTAAGCTCAGTGTGCCAACCACCATTGCGACTTACAGCAAGAAGCTTAGTTGTTGTCTGTTTTCAAAGTGATGCTTTCTCTGAAGTGGTCAGAAATGTGCTCTTTTGCACTTGTAAACACACCCAACAGTGATGTCATGATGAACTGACACACCCTGGTACACTTCACCGCTGCAAGGTGAGAAGTTAAACTACAAGACATCAGTAAAACAAGAATTTCAGCTGCTGTAAAGTTGCTCTTTAACCTTGACCACAACCTTAGTCAAACCTTAACCAGTGATCTTCCAAACATAGAGGCAGATCAGAACATACTGAGATTTATTATTTTTTATGTTTTACGTAAGGCATGGACAATGATCTCATCCTGTTTGGAAGGCTTGTTGGGTATGAAACGTGTCTCTTTCAGTTAATGAAGAGTATGGATAGAATTAATCTTAGAATTAATCTTGTTAGGCCTACATTAATAAACAGAAATAATCGATTATGGCCCGGCTGATTATCGATGCAGCATCGTCCATGTCCATGATTCGATGCATCGATTATTTGATTAATTTCAACACCTCTAGTAGGCAGGAATGCAAAATAAGATTAATTAGCTGAGAGAGACACATATCTTGCACTAGTTTTAAGCTTTTTAAGATTTTTCACTTCATCATGAACGATTGCTCAGTTGCACGCTCTTTACAAGCATCATCGAACTGAAGCTAGGGCTGTGACAATAACTACCTCACCGCAATACTGGCGGTGACGTGCCACTACTGCGGTGATGACATCATCACCCCCTTACCGCATATTTTTTATTTATTTTTTTAACTTTTTGCTCGCGGAAGTTACAGGAGAACAGATATCGTGTGATATGAAATATAATGAAAGCAATAATCATTGTGTAGTTATCCTCACCGACTAGCTTCTATCCTACATTCAAGAGTTTATGGAGAGAAAAAAAAAACTTAAGTGGCTCGTCACTTCAGCTTTCCACATGAGGATGGACTGTCCATTGAGCTGAGGTGGACGGGAACACATTAACGTTAACACTGCAGTGTTTACCATTGCACATTAGCCTAGCAGCTAGTGGAGTTTCCTTCTGCTTATAGCTTAATCCCGAAATAACCGCATGGCTGAATTTCAGCCTGCATGCACGTTTTGTAGCCTAAACAGTAGGGGTGGAACGGTATATGTATTCGTATTGAACCGAAACAGTTAGGGCGTCTCGGTTCGGTACATGAATTTACATGGAGAATACATGGTATAAAAATAAATAAAACTTGCGTGCAAATTAATTAATGTAATGCGGAACTTCTGTTAAATACGCATTTCTTTAAGGACCATTAGCTTTGAAGCTCCCGAGCTACGCCTACATGTCGACGGTCCAGTGAGTGAGTCAGAGCTAGTGTCAGTACCATAGACAGTATATAATGGACCAACAGACCCCGTTGCTCTGGACGGAGACCAGTGAAGGCTATTAGAAGCACTTTTCCGGTGATCTCTTGCTTTACTGCGCAGCCTCCAACTGACAGAGACAACGTAAATGTGACGTGAGCAACGTGTCTGAAAGTTGTAAGTCTTCTGGTAGCTGTGACAAGAGAAATCTCAATTTCCAATCTTACAGAGACGGAGAGCCTAGGTATATGTAAGGAGATAACATAAGCACAGGATAATTATTGCTAACTAACATGCTAGTTAACATTAGTAATTAAACTTAAACAGCTCATGTAAGTTGAAACTGCCTGCGAGCTTCTCCTGTACTATACGGTAATTTCTCTACTGTGCGACAGTAAGTCATGACACAATCGTTAGCTTATTTTTACAAAAACGTCTGCTACGGAGCTATAACGTGAGGTACAAGGTAATGGAGCCTTTTATACATTGTCGTGTTTCTTTAGAAATAAACAATGGACAAATAGAGTCTTTAAACGCTTCAGATGTAAAGTTATTCGCAGTCAAGTGACGTAAAAAAAAATGGCGGTCAGTGTAATGCTAACAAGAGGTGATCGCTTTGTAGCAACAAAATGCCGCCATCGGAGGTTCGCGTTCTGAAGCGAAGCTTACCCCCTTGGTCAGTACCCGATCAGTTCCACCTGCACAATCCGTTCTGCGCATGCGCAAGATGTTCACGCATGCGCAGATGATAATACCGTTTTACGACCTGCCCGATCTGTTCCACGCTAGCCTCCACCCAAGCTAACGTTAGTTTAGCTAACAGCTAATTTGGCTAACCGCTAGCCGACAAATAACGCATGCACAGAACGGATCGTGCAGGCAGAACGGACAGCTAGATTCAGTCTAAAATAACGTTAAGTCAAACCTAATGGGAAAAGCAGGCTACAGCAAAATTAAGACTTCACAGTAACAATAAAAACAAGTATTGAGTGATTGTATTTTAAATGAGCACAAGTAAAGCAGAACTGACGTAACAGCTGTTATATATGTTAACGTTTGTTTTGAAGTTTTATTTTGAGGGTCTTTTAAAAGTTTGCATGCTGTCTCAGCTAGCGGTTAGCCGAATTAGCTGTTAGCTAAACTAACGTTAGCTTAACTGTGGAGGCTGACTGATGGCAGATCGCTACAATCAGCTAGCGGTTAGCCAAATGAACTGTTAGCTAAAGTAACGTTAGCTTCCCAGTGGAGGCTAACGGCAGACCGCTATAATCACCTAGCGGTCCGCCCGAATTAGCCATTAGCTAAACTAACGTTAGCTTCCCGGTGGAGGCTAGTGTGGGAACCAAGGGGGTAAGCTTCGCTTCAGAACTCGAGCCATCATGGCGCCATTTTGTTGCTAACTGGCCATCACCTCCTGTTAGCATTCCGCTGACCGCCATTTTTTTTTTACGTCACTTGACTGCGAATAACTTTACATCTGAAGCGTTTAAAGACTCTATTTGTCCGTTGTTTAGTTCCAAAGAAACACGACAATGTATAAAAGGCTCCATTACCTTGTACCTCACGTTATGGCTCCGTAGCAGACGTTTTTGTAAAAATAGGCTAACAATTGTGTCATAACCAAGTGACTTACTGTCGCATAGTAGAGGAATTACCGTATAGTACAGGAGAAGCTCGCAGGCAGTTTTGACTTACATGAGATGTTTAGGTTTAATTACTAATGTTAACTAGCATGTTAGTGATCAATAATTAGCCTGTGCCCATGTTATCTCCTTACATACACCTACAGTCTCCGTATCTGTAAGATTGGGAATGATTGAGATTTCTCTTGGCACAGCTACCAGAAGACTTACAACTTTCAGACACGTTGCTCACGTTACATTCTCTCAGTTGGAGGCTGCGCAGTAAAGCTGGCCATCACCGGAAAAGTGATTCTAATAGCCTTCACTGGTCTCCGTCCAGAGCAACGGGGTCTATTGGTCCATTATATACTGTCTATGGTGGGAACAGATCGGGTAGTGTCGTAAATCATTGTACCACACCGCATGCTCGAACATCTTGCGCATGCGCAGAACGGATTGTGCAGTTGGAACGGATCGGGTACTGACAGCTAGAAGCGCTAAGGACGAGTAGCCTAGCCTATAGCGAGTGGTGGCTACCCACAAGAGTTAGAAGATCCGCCGGCCACTTTAAGATCGCAAGTTTGGGAGTCAACAAGTCAGTTCCAGTAGTAGGCTACAGGCGAGAGAGTGGGGGATAAGACGAGGACTGTGTGTCGGCGTTGTTCAGCAGTTGTTGGGTATGCGAGTGGAACTACATCTAACGTGCTAACGCATATCCAACGCCATCACCCAGATGTGCCTATCACTGGAATGAGACAAAAAAAACTGTCCAACTTCTCATCCCTACAGTGCTTAACCAGCCTTTAGATACAAATAGGGCCAAAAAAAGTCAGTGAAATGAAAGTGTCAGTTCTACAGACGCAGCCCCTGTATGAGCAGCACACAAGCACTCACCTACTTTTTTCTTTTCTTTTTACTTTATTGACAATAGAGCTTTCTGAACTGTCTGTGGAATAGATCAACGGAGAGGAGAGAAAGCAGAATGGCAGTAAATGACGGCAAAACACCGTAAAGACTCTCACATTGTCACACACTGTGCTGTATACTGTCTATGGGTAAAGCCAATGTTTTTTGGGGGTAATGCCATTCACTTTACGGGCAGTATTGACAACCGATAGGGTTGCAAAATTCCGGGAATTTTCAAAGTTGGAAACTTTCCATGGGAATTAATGGGAATAAACGGGAATAAACGGGAATTAATTGGAATAAACTGAATATTTTTAATATTGCTTGTTAGAATACTGTTAGTCTATAACCGGGAACTTAAATGTAGTTGAAAACCATCTTGCAGCATAATCTTGGTTAAAACAACCTGATTTAATGCAATTTCAGTTGAATGTCCTCATTATATTCGTCAATGACATGCACACGCAGTAATCAGCATAGGCTACTACATACTTGCTAACATTTAGTTTTTAAAATACAGGAGTTTATTTTTTTGGGGGGGGATACATAACCCATTGCTATTAACCTAAGCATGTTAATTGTATAGCCCACTTGTTCTTAATAGGCTGGAAACAATAGACAGTGCTGATGGTTACCATAAGGCAGCATGCTAGCTGCCTTCATATGTTAAGCTAAAGGTCAACGGTTTGGGCTACTACTTAGCCTACTGCAGGGCTATTGAGGCCACACCATCTGCACAGATCATTTCTAGAATCCAACATTCAGCAGCAGATTGAAGACCGATTGAAGACAGTACTGCATTTGAGGTTAAGGACTACATCCCATCGAAATGCTCGAACTTTCCATGGAAAGTTTACAAAAATGGAAAGTTTACAAAAATTTAGCGAAAATGTTTTGCCCCTTTGCAACCCTAACAACAGATAATGTCACTGTCTTGAGAAGCTCAAGCTTGTTGTTTTTTATTGTTCACTTTTAACTCCCTTTACACCATCTTGCTATCTCTTTTTCCTCTCGCTTTTCCTCACAGCGGCACTCATACACTACTCTCCGTTACCGCTCGCTCTCCTTGCACACGGGCACGGACGTCTCTCACTTAAGGCATTTGATTCCTTCTTCAATTTAGTCAGTAGATTTTTAATTTGAAATCCTGGTTTATACATTGTAATTTTTTGCTTTTACTCAGGATCCAATACGAGGGTCTCTTTTACACTCATGACTAAGATGTTTGTGTTTTTCATATTGTTATGCTTTGAGTTTATATAGAACTGGTTGTTTTTCTCTGCTCCCTAACGGTAAGCAGCCATGTCTAAGCCGAGCATTATAAGATGCTGAAGCATTTGACTGTATATTCTGCATGACACAAAGACCCGTCTTTGTAATATATGTGACCTCTATTCTGCTGGCTGCCAATGGCTGGGTATTATAACTATTGATTTGTAAAGCAGTGAGTAAATCACTTGTATGACTGGTGAATCTCTCTGTGAAAATTCTTCTCTACATCTTAAATGCACCACAACTGGAAGCATATTGTGGCTTGACTGCAGTTGCTACATGAGGTTATAATGGAGAGTGAAGGGCAAATAGGTCAGAAAATGAGTATGTGTGATGTGTCCCTGTTGCCTTTGTTCAGGATAAGTGATCTGTATTGAGGTCCGTGAATGCAGTCCATTCTTCCTCAGAAAAGGGTATCTAATGACTGTGAGAGTGGCCATCGCTTTGCCATTGATTTCTGCTGTGTTGCCTTCAAAGCCCCAATCGAGGCAGCAAGGTGGGGGAGAAAGCTGTGAAGAAGACACCTACGGCAGCATCTGCAACTCCAGGACACCAAAAGACAGGAAAAGTGGGAGGGAGGGCGGTTCAGACAGGGAGAGAGTGTCGGGTGGGGGGGATGCTTTTCTGCTCCCAGTGATAAAGGTGCATCTCCTGTGGCCTGTATCTGCAAGAGGCTGGCACCTGATTGAATAATGTGCTTGTTTGTTGCTGCTGGCTGGCTGAGCTGTTGCGAATGTGGCAGTTTGTACACGTGTTTGCATATTAGCATGCATCTACAGCACAAAATGATCGATAGGTACAGTAGTCTCTTCCGTGTGTGTGTGTGTGTGTGTGTGTGTCTTCGCTGTGCGTGTGTGTGTGTGTGTGTGTGTGTGTGTGTGTGTGTCTTCGCTGTGTGTGTGTCTTCGCTGTTCGTGTGTGTGTGTCTTCGCTGTGCGTGTGTGTGTGTCTTCACTGTGTGTGTGTCTGTGTCTCTGTGTGTGTGTGTGTGTGTGTGTGTGTGTGTGTGTGTGTGTGTGTGTGTGTGTGTGTGTGTGTGTGTGTCTTCGCTGTGTGAAGAATCACTCTGAAGGATTTCCAAGCGCAGCACAGCCGTGGTCATCTCTATAGCAACTCTCTGTTCCTGTCAGGGCTGCACGATATGCTGAATATAATTAAATTGTGGCACGTAGGAGGGAAGAAATTCAAGTGTTTTTAAATGAAACTAAATGTTCTAATTACATCTTACGCTTTTAAATACAACAGGGGATTTAATTAGAGGGAGAGGCGTCCTAGTCTGTGCCATCCAGAGGGAATGCTCTGTAGAACTTAAAAGCAATTTGTTCCTGCTCTTCCTTTCGTTCCTCAACCCTGAAACAGCTCTGATAGCGCAATGAAATGAATGTTCAGAATAAACGTTGGTGGGATTTAATAAAGGCAATCACCCCCACTCTTCCATTTCTCTCTTTTGCACACACTTTATTTTTATACCTACCTCTTCACAACACACACACACGCACCTTCCCATTCTCGGTCAATAAGTCAAACAGTGACATTAGGTTTGTTGACGCCTGATTCACTTCACAGATTAATCTCACGGCTTTGTGAATATGACAAGGCATTTTTTTTGGCCTGGGGTGAAGATGAGTTTGGAGTTCAATTTTCATAAGCGCCAAACCCTGACATGTCACAGAGCTGTGAATGAGCAATAACAGCCTATGGGGAGTTGCAATGAGGGGCTGCATTCTGCTCAGTGCAGTGCTGTATATTTACAAAAAAGGCTTGCTAGCTGGTTTCCTCCCACTGTACAAAAGTGAACCAAAATATTCCAGAGACGGGCACTGCCATCTTGTAATTTTGGAGCCAGAGTCTGTGCTATAGTGATTGGGTGGTGGAGCCGCGGTATCAGAGTCCCGCCCGTACACTCGACCGACCAATCTTGTCGATTATGACGTTTCACCCCATTTTTATAGCACCAAATAACTAATAAACCCAAACTTATCAGAAAAATTTACTCTTGAACAAACATTAGCGAGATAAGAACTACCTAAAATGACAGAAACCATCTTTGGGAAAAAAAATATTTGACTAGCTTTTAGTTTGGCCTATGTCCTATCCGCTAACATGGAAGAGGTGTGATTTATGACCTATACTGCAGGGGCCACCAGGGGCCGAACGAGATATTTTGGCTTCACTTTTGGGGAATTGTCAAGTCGTCCATCTTTATATTATTGAGACATGTTGAAGTGCGATATAGTGGCTCATCAAATATGAATGTCATGCCCCTGCTGCAGTAGAATTGCATTT
The DNA here is from genome assembly GCF_004354835.1 of Perca flavescens. Lineage (NCBI taxonomy): Eukaryota > Metazoa > Chordata > Actinopteri > Perciformes > Percidae > Perca > Perca flavescens. The sequence goes on from NC_041340.1 coordinate 14,947,909, forward strand.
GTCATTCGGAAATTAAAGTTAATTTACAGCTTGCTCATTACTCGGCTGGGATGTGACGCTGGGATTCGCTCCAGGAGTACTGATCAATTGGCAAACATCTTGAAGAGGGAACAGAAAAGAAACAAAAGATACTCAGCACAGGGCTGCAGGGCTTAACAAAAATACACCACAGCAAATAAAATGTTCATGTTAATCTTAATGCAATTACTTGACTGAATATTCTGCTCCCATCTGTAGCTAGTTACTCTGCAGTATACATTCTCGTCATTTCACAAGGACAAATAAAAACACATTATCACCTTGTAATAGGAGTGGAGGAATTAAATCCAAGAGTTATATAATACATCTTCTGGTGAAACAACACAAACTGAAGAATTACAAGTACATGTTTGATCTTGTTACAGAACATGCAATTATTTTATATTTCTATCATTACTCATATATTCAGTGCTATAAAGCTCTTTTTCCCAATTTACTTTCAGAACTTTTAACAAATTTTTCAGTGTTACTCTACAATAATCAGTACTTACTTGCGTCCGTTTCATTCATTGCCCAACTGCCAGATGATAATGTAACAATGCTCTTGGCATTAATATATTGCTGTGAAAAAAATTTTGATGGCAAAAAGTAAACAAACCAAATGAATTGTGATAGTTGCCATGATGGTTGGTAGCAAAGAAAATTTTGCTTTTTGTCATACTTTCCTAGACTGAAAACATAATATTAAATGTAATAGGGAGAAGATTATGATCAGATAATTTGTCTGATATCTTTGAACGTTCTTTGTGATTTATGTGATCTTTTACCAATGGCTTTTATTTTGAAGGATTGTGCACTGGACTTTTGAGGCACAGACGTTTTTGACAAGTTATGGTTTTCCCTCTAAAGTCTTGTTCCTGACAAAGTCAACCTCTCCATGCAGAAAATGGTGAACCTTGACTGCTCTATCGAAGGAAAACTTGTGTGATGGCCTGTTGTTGGTTGCCATTCTGTGTTTTCCTGCAAAAAGTGTCTCATTGTGATTAAACAGACATATCCTTGGCCTTTATCCCATCCTTCCTTCTAAGGAATCAAGATGTTCTCCACGGGGTTGTAAGGATAGCCTGTGGTGCTAGCTAATTCGTCAGATGCTGTAGCTGTGATGACTAACAATGTCTCCTTGAATGTTCTGGCTTTCTTCCCCCCACTTTACCCTTTTCAGCACTTGTTATGGCACCAGAGCCCCGGCTAACGAGCAATTCGCTGCCCTGTGTGCAGTGTGCCGCAAAACACAACAATAACGGATGAATAAAAGAAAAGGAAAAAAAGAGAAAAAGTGCTGCCTGAAGCTGTAAAAATGTAAGTTAAGTGCTGACCTTGGTGGCTTAATGGCTCCAAATAGCATCTGAATGTGGTCCAGAGAAGGGCTGCTCCTGCCCAAGGGTAATGGGTGAAGCATTGCTTCAAAGTTGTGAAAAGGAGGACAAGGTGCCGGGTAGGGTGCTATTGGATGGATTAGGAGGGATGGAGCTGACCGTGGTGGGTGTAGAGCCGGAAGAGGGTGTGCCAGTACTCTCCTTCTCCATGAGAGGCACTGCATCACTCAGCCTCAGAGAAATGCTGAAAGCCAACAGAAATAAAGCTCATCATGCTGTTGTAGGAAAAGTAAAGGGCTCAGTGATGGGCACGTCATAGTTGAACAGTTTTCTCATGCCACATATTCAGTCCTTCAGGCTGCTGAAGCTAACAATACAAGGTGGCATCAACTGGGTCTAGAATAGAGATTGTTTGTTAAGCCTGTTGCTTAACCACAATGGTTTACAAAGATCACGAAAGCAGATTTACCGCCCAAAAAGTCTTTTTTTTGAAACTACGGGACCTTGATTTCAGACAGAGGTAACAAAAGGAGGCTTCTCATTTCGAGCTATTGAATGTTGATTTTACTTGCTGCAATAATAACTTGTTGCTCACCGGTCTTATCAGCTGTTGCTGCTAGCTAACTTAATTAAGCGAACGTTTGCACCATGAGTTGGTTGAAAACGTCTCTGTTTGGCTTTTTACTATTTTCCAGCTGACTTTGTTTTGTAAAAGAGGTTTTAAATATGCCCTTAATGCAGGGCTCCAGACTTTTTGCCTTGGTTGGACTGGTGCGCCTAATTTTTTTTTATTTAGGTGCACCAGCACAAAATGTAGATGCACCCAACTTTTTCCTTGCATCGCATTTTACCGTGTGTTCAGGGGACAGGCAGCTAGCGGAAAGTGAGGAGATGTTTGCTGTATGTGACAAAACATGTTGTAGCCTAAAAAACGTGTCACATCACTTAGAGCACTAATGCAAAGTAATGAGCTCAGGCAATATGATGTCAGACTGACCAGCTTTTGTAATTGGCCTGATTTCTCTGCTAATTTCTTTTCAGCGTTTGAGCTGACAAAGGACGTAGCAGTTCATTTTCATATTCACAACATAACACAAACACATATGGACCTAACATATTTAAAAAAATGCAAGTAAAAACATTTTTGTATAGCAGAGCACCTTTAATGGCTTACGTATATTGAGAAGGGGTTTAGTGAACGATGGCGGTTCAGTAAAAGGAATAAAACTTTCCCCATTTCATTGCTGTTTTTACTGAACATTTTACCTGTTTTAATGAGTCCTGGGGTGTCGATAGAAGCGGTAGGGGCTCGGAGACAACTTCCCAAAAGTGCCTTTTTAATTGAGCAACCTTTCCTCAGACAGGCTGCCAGGGGAAAAGGTCTACCAATCGGGGTTCGTGAGTTGACTCTGTGCTCCAGTGGTGTAGATGATGACACTCGATACGCTATGAGGCTTCCAGATGTGAAATTTTAATAAAAACAAAGGCAGCTCCCTCATAACATCAGTAAACCCAATGAGGTGGAGGCCTGATGTAATTTATGGCATCCTGCCTCAATAATCCATCTCATTTTCCCTTGCGTGAGGCAATAAAAGTAATCTTTTACTCACCACTGATCTTTTTATTCATCTGTATCAATAAAAAGCTTGAGTGGGACATGGAAATGAAGTGAGCAACATTCATTGACATTCATTCACAAATTGAAGCAGGCGTGGATGAGAGGGCGACAGGTGCAGGGTTCTAGTGCCATTGTGCCAGATCCCCTTCATATGCCTATTAGACCTCATCGCAGATAGTGCTTGAACAGTGAGGCTCTCACAGTTTGAGTCATTTATGAAGCACAGTCAGGGTTTCTGTAGGACTACTTCAGCCGTGCACGCCAGGCGATGTGTTTGAAAAATGTGTGGGTGTTTGAGTCTTGTAGGATATTTCTGTTCCACTTCTCAGTTAGGCTTGGTTGTATTTGGGACATTGATGAAAAGGGATGGGGGACAAAACGTGGCTTTTTCCTATGTGAAGGCATTGTCTGTGTCATTGGGCTTTCAAAAGTGTTTTATCAGCAAAGCGCAAAATGGTTGTGTGAAATTTGCTGTGCAGGCTTTACTGAATTGGCAGTGGAAGAAGTCTATTCTTCTAAAGATGTCTGGCTCAGGGGGGTAGAATAACCACAATTTGTACTTTGCTTGCTACGTATTTCTTATTTAAATAAAAGAAATCTATTGATGTGGATCTCATTGGGCCTTCAGTCATAGGTTTATTTCATGCTTTGTCTATCTCACTTCTTACTGATACCAGTTGACTTTGAAGTGTGGTATTAATATGTAAATCTGCTACCAGGGCCTATTTATAAGTCAGAAATTTCCTCATGGTAAATAGGATAGTTAAATTACAGATGAATCCCGATGAACTCATGTGCTACATTCAAATATTGTTAATACAGTGTAGTTCTTGTTTAAAGCCTAAGGGAGAGCTTAACATTTTGGGAAACACGCTTTGCTTTCTTTCTGAGAGTTAGATAAGAAGATTGTGACCACTATCATATCTGTCAGCTTAGCATACAGACTGGGGACAGAGAGAAACCGCTAGCCTGGCTCAATACAAGGTAACCAAATCCACCAGCACCTGTTATGTGCACTAATTAACATCTTTCATCTCCTTTGTTTAATACCTGCAAAAACCAAAGTGTAAAAATGACCAGTTGTTTTTTCTGAGGGGCTCCTGGACATCACTGCGCCCAGTCAAGAAATAGTACTGTAAAACCACAACTTTGTGCAGATTAAACGAACAAGATATATATAATGTTAATTAGTGAGCTTTACAAGGCAAGGCAAGGCAGCTTTATTTGTATAGCACATTTCAGCAACAAGGCAATTCAAAGTGCTTTACATGAAACATGAAACATTAAAAACAGTTAGAAAACAATTAAAAAGAATTTCAAAGCATTAAAACAACAACAATTTAAGATCATTAAAAGACAAGAATAAAATGTACAGTGCAGTATAAGAATTTTAAAGAAAGAGCAGTTAAAAATAGGTTATTTAAAGAAAGGCAACATTAAAAAGATATGTCTTCAGCCTGGATTTAAAAGAACTGAGAGTTGCAGCGGACCTGCAGTTTTCTGGGAGTTTATTCCAGATATGTGGAGCATAAAAACTGAACGCTGCTTCCCCCTGTTTAGTCCTGACTCTGGGAACAACAAGTAGACCTGTGCCAGACGACCTGAGAGGTCTGGGTGGATCATAATGTAGTAGCAGATCAGAAATGTATTTTGGCCCTAAACCGTTTAGTGATTTGTAAACCAGCAAAAGTATTTTAATTAAAATATATTTAATAAAATCAATTCTTTGAGGCACTGGAAGCCAGTGTAAAGACTTCAGTACTGGAGTGATGTGATCCACTTTCTTGGTTTTAGTGAGGACTCGAGCAGCAGCGTTCTGAATCAGCTGCAGTTGTGTGATTGATTTTTTTTAGGGAGACCTGTAAAGACACCGTTACAGTAGTCAAGTCTACTGAAGATAAAAGCATGGACAAGTTTTTCCAAATCCTGCTGAGACATAAGTCCTTTAACCCTTGATATATTTTTAAGGTGATAATAGGCTGATTTTGTAATTGTCTTAATGTGACTTTTAAAATTCAGGTCTGAGTCCATGACTACACCAAGATTTCTGGCTTTGTCTGTTGTTTTTAACATTGTCGTTTGAAGCTGAGTGCTGACCTTTAATCGTTCCTCTTTTGCTCCAAAAACAATCACCTCAGTTTTTTCTTCATTTAATTTAAGAAAGTTATGGCACATCCAGTCGTTAATTTGTTCAATGCACATATTCAGGTGTTGTATTGGGCTATAATTCCCTGGCGATAAGGTTATGTATATTTGTGTGTCATCCGCATAACTATGGTAACTTATTTTGTTGTTTTCCATAATCTGAGCCAGTGGAAGCATGTAGATGTTGAACAGAAGAGGCCCCAGAACTGAACCTTGGGGAACTCTGCATGTCATATTTGTATGCTCAGATGTATAATTACCTATAGACACAAAGTAGTCCCTATTCTTTAAATAGGATTCAAACCACTTTAGTACTGAGCCAGAAAGACCAACCCAGTTTTCCAATCGGTCAAGTAATATGTTGTGGTTGACTGTATCAAATGCAGCACTGAGATCAAGTAATACTAAGACTGAAATTTTGCCACTATCTGTGTTTAAGTGGATGTCATTAAAGACTTTGACAAGAGCCGTCTCAGTGCTGTGGTGTGGTCGAAAACCTGACTGGAAGGCATCAAAACTATTGTTGGGTGATAAGAAAAGGTTGAGTTGTTGAAAAACCGCTTTTTCTATGATTTTGCTTAAAAATGGAAGATTTGATATCGGCCTATAGTTGCTCATTTGTGACGTGTCTAGATTGTTCTTTTTTAGGAGTGGCTTGATGACTGCAGTTTTTAGGGCCTGTGGAAAGATACCTGAGAGCAGAGATGTATTTACAATATTTAGAAGATCAGAAGCCAAACAATTCGAAACACTTATGAAAACACCCGTTGGTAGAATATCAAGGCAACAGGAGGAGGTTTTCAGATGTTGTATAATGTCTTCCAGGTTGTAATGGCTGATCGCATGAAATTGTGTCATATTTGATTTTGTTTTGTGTGAACACTGTGACAACGCATATCCTGTACTTGATATGGAAGCACTGACTGTTTGTCTAATTTTCTGAATTTTGTCTGTGAAGAAGGTGGCAAAGTCATTGCAAGCCTTGGTAGACAACAGTTCAGATGCTACTGGTACTGGAGGGTTGGTTAATCTATCGACAGTTGCGAACAAAGCACGTGAATTATTATTATTTCTGGCGATAATGTCAGAGAAAAAGGACCGCCTTGCATTCCTTAGTCCAAATTATAAATGCGAAGTCTCTCTTTATAGATGTTATAGTGGACCTGGAGATTAGATTTTCGCCAACTACGTTCAGCTTTTCGACACTCTCTTTTTTCTTTTCTTTGCACACATATATTCATATTTACCAGACAGGTATGAGAGTGGATTTGATGTTCCCATATAATTCTCTGCAACAAAGCAAAATAAGTGTATCTCCCAAAATGTCAGACTGTACATTGAAGGAATGCAGGCAATGGGAAAGACACCTTAGTGCTATCAATAAATATGATTTGATTGTCTTTTAAATCCATCAGCTGTCATCACATTTATTCATAGTTTTGGATACATGAATCTACTTATGCTCTTGCTCTTCTCAAATCTTGTTATAGGAGTAAAAACAGGTGGCGTACAGACTCACAGGGACAGGTAGTCATTTTCTGGTGGATGAGCTTGTTCCTAACTCGGTGACAGTTGAATATAGTGTTTTCCTGCTGAATGGCGACTTAAGCATCCAAGTAAAATGCTGAACTGTCTGACTCACCACGGGTATGAACGTTGATAAACTGTGTAGAATATATTTTTTATTTTTGTAAAACCAATGGGGCTGGATAAGCCTCTGATCAAACAGCATTTCCCCATCTGAACTCTGCAATTCTTATCAGACAGTAATGCGGTATTGTTGTAGAGCACTAACGCTGTAAGCTCCCTTATTTATGGTCTTTCTTTATTGCTACCAATCGATCTCTGCATAGACATTTTCTGCCTGAAAATCAATGCCCTGATTGCATTTGCTTTTCTTTCTTTAACCTTGGCTAATTTCATTCCTCAAAATAAAACTCCTAAATATCATTCATCTTGAAATGTCACTTTGTTTTGTGGGGAGGTGGTGTGGGTGCTGTATGCTGCAGAGGGAACTGAGGGAGCCATGTATCTGTCAACATAACTCAGCCACATTTAGCTTAGCTCTGCCATGGATCCAACGGAACCCTGGCATTTCAAGGACCTGAATGTAAAAGAGGAAGCACTGGGAAACCTATGACGAACGTAGGGGGAACATGACCTGGTGATTTGTGGAAGGAACAGTCCCAGGAAGTCTCTTAACAGTCTCAGTGCTTTGTGGCAGCTAGCACAGTTAGCACAAGGACAAGGTTTGTCCTCAGCCAGACTCCTGACAGGTTCAGGTTGGAGGTGGTGGAAGGGGGTGCAGTGCTCTGATAAGGAGCAGCTCATTTCATATTCAACATGACAGCCATGATTGGATTTAGACATTAAAAAAGTAAACATAAGAGAAGGACTATAAATCCCACATGGCAAGAAATCTGTGTATGAATTGGAAAATGTGTGTGTGTGACTGTGTGTGTGTGTGAAACTGAAATGTGTGCTTAGGATTGCCCCTCTTTCATATGGGCTGCCTTTGAAGGAGAGCAGTTGAGGCTGATAGATGGAGGATTTATTTTTACTAGTAGTTTCTCTTCTTATAAATAGTCTAAGGCTGTGCACAAAATTATTCCCTGTAGCGGACAGTATTTAGCCACCTTCATATTATTTAAGTGTCTGAAGTCTGAGTGTGAAATTGATGCTATAGTGTCCTAAAAATACCTAAAATGGGACAAAAGTATAAATACTTCCTACCAACAATTCAACAGTGCATTATGTCGCATTTAATAGTTGCAGAAATTACTGTTGAGCGCCAATACGCTTGTGAATAATGGCGTAAAACAACAACGATCCATAAGTACTGCTGACTCTAGTAAACTATTGAGTATTATATAAAGAGGTGATACATGAGTGAATGACGGATTGATCTCAGCTCCTGGAAGACATAATTAAATTGCAGTTAACATTAATAGAACCCAATAAATAAGTGTCTTCCTGCTCGTCTGGTCAAACTGGAGTTATTATAGTTTGGTATTTATATTTCATTTCTGTTTTCAATTAAGTTTAGTTTGTTAGTTTGAGTGGGTTTGCTCGTTTTTATTGTTTAAAAATGTAAATATAATATAGGTGGGGTATTTTTCAGGGGCAAGATTTACAAAGTTCAATTCAATACAATCACGACACTTTAAGGCAATTGACTCACAGTCACGCAGACATCCTAGTCTCAAACAAATGCATCAATGCCTCCTCATGTTTGTTCTGTTAACAAATTTGACTAATACTAAATACATTTCCTGTATATTTTTAGCTCTTAGCTTTGTAAGTACCTACACTATAATTTCAGTTAGTCTAGTTTTATTTCAGTTAACTAAAATGTTTTACACCTAGTTTTAGTTTTTAAGTTAGTTTTTTTTTTTTTTTTTTTTTTTTTTTTTATATAACCCTCAGTCAAACACATTTAAGTAGTGGTAAAACAATTATGAAAACTGGAAAAGCTGGATTGAAGTATTCCTCTCGAATTGTTTGACAAGTTCCACAGTTTCGTTAGCAATTAGATCAGCACTAGTTTGCACCCCTCTCTCCGCCCTTGATTGGTGAGGAGGAGGCTGTCTCTGGCCTGTATTAGTCCAACACATACTATAACACTCTTCCTAGATCTTGTTCTGTCATTTTATTACATGCTGTGGAGGAGGAAGATGACTAATATTCGGCAGCTAATTCCTGGAATCTGGACAGGCACTTCACACACATGCTTGTTTTCTCTCTCTGGGGTTGAGGAGGCTGTCTTTGTTCTGCATAAATCAAACTCTGGTTCTTATTATGCTGTGACCATGAGAATGAATTAAGATGCCACGTTATATAGAAAACAATAGACAATGTGAGGGAGCTCTAACCCATTTGCATGGAAAACTAATATTAACATTAAGTGGTTTAGTGACATATTTCTCCTGCATATGTGGGTGATGTGGCTGCTAAAAGTGTGAAGAAATAAGAACAGTACAGATGGTTGGTTCAGGTTGTAACACTTAACAATTGTGTCCACATCACATATCATTTTTTCCCTATAAAACAGTCCTGTCACCAGACAAGGTGATTGTCAATTGCCTTGGCAAAACCCTCATTATATTCAATGAAAACTAGTTTACAGTAAACTTGCATTTACAAATCCTGAACACTTTTGCTGAATTTGCTGAAAACACTTGCCTGCTAAACTAAGCTGTAAAACCAAGTAAATGTTGTTTAAAAGGTCTAAAAGGGCAAACCTATTGCCTGACAAAAACATCAGTTCAGTTCAGTTTATTCTTTGTCCCAAAAGGGCAATTTGTATGCAACAGAAAGACATGACATGAAAAATATACAACACCAACCACACAAAAATTAACACAATAAAAACAGCAACTTCAGCCTGAGAATAAATTAAGAATTAAGAATAAATAGTTGCAGAGTTGTATTGTATGGAGGAAATATTTATTCATAATTCAAATTGAAAGTCCAAAGAGAAAACGAAGAGAGATCAAATTTAAAAAATATTATTTTTTTTAAAAAACATTTCCATTTGGCTTATCCATTTGTATTTAATATTTGGCTTTTTGATTTCAATTTAACATTGGCTTTTAATTTAAATTTAATATTTGGCTTTTTGATTTCCATTGAACATTGGCTTTTGATTTGGACTTGACATATGTCAATGTAAATGAGGAGGCGTGGCCCAAAGACTGGTGGGAGGGTCTGAAACGAAAGGGGTGCTGAGGCACCTTATGAACAGCAGGGGGAGCTGACTGCTGGGGAGCACACTGTTAAGCATCTGTCTGCAGCTTCGCCGCCAGGCTGGCTTGGCCTCTTATTTCACATGATATTTCACACAGGCTGTAGGCCTACAAAAGGCTGTCAATCAGGAGTGATATGTGAGTAGGCTACATGTCGGAGAATAGAGAGGGTAAACATAAAACAATGTTCCAGACTTTTTCTGCTGTGTATAGTAGGGTCCCCCCCACTGATGCAAGACAGAGCCATCTGCCCTTAATCAATCCGATGGAGCGCTCCAGCGTGGCCCGTACGTGTGCACTGTTGTGCCGGCGCATAGAGGTCTTATAAAAGAGCCAGAGCTGCCATTGCTGATAAGTGATCAACTGATGACTTCTCCTTCTCCTGTTAAACTGATTATATGCTGCACCGTAAGTCCACACTGACTCGAAAACTTGTGTACACGAGTTCAGACCAGACGTGAGATTTTATCGCAGCCTACACTCACGTTTAAATTGATAAATGCCTTGCTTTGCGTAGGAATCGGCGTACGCCCGTCCTACGCCTGTTTTAGGTCGTAGGCACGACCGCAGCCCTCCGGAGCAGATACGCAGAGCTTCTATTTTTGAGCTCCGCAGCAATTCAGCACAGGGCAGATAGTGCAGGACAGGAAGTCGAAAACAGAAGCAAAATAAAACATCCGGTTAATTTTCAAATAAAATACACCGTGCTCACGGCGGATCATATTTCCCTGCACTACACCTTGAAAACACAACACAGAGTTATTTCCCCTCCACTCCTCTGGATGGAAACAAACTGTTGTTGGTTTTGTGGTTCTATTCTACGTGAATTCACGAGATCCTGTGGGTCCTCGTGACTTCAGCTGTCAGTCATGACCGCAGCCGTTACGCAACAAATCCGGACCTGGTGGGTATTGACTGACGGCGGAGCACAGAGCCGAGACGCAGCAGAGCCGGTCCGCAGACATTCTGCATTCGGTGGAAAATCCCCAGTAAGTTTTTGTAATGTTTAGATGAAGGAAAGCATTCTCGCACCAGGCAACAAAATCGTCAACCACTGGACCATGGGCATTTTCGTGTGCACTAAGAAGGCTGACAATAACTGAGTTGTCTGCAAACTTGATAATGTGCCTATGGTTGGACGTGCTACAAGTCGGACATGCTTAACGTCCATCCAACAGACAGCATTGGATGTAAAGTTCTGAGTCGCACAAGTTGCACGTAATTCCTAGGGATACTGGGCTGAGTTAAGGGGAAATTTCCCTGTTGGTTTATCACGACATTTTTTACATAACCCATTATGTGAACCATCGTTAACATAAATAAAATGGATTACTGCATCTTAAATTTTTCTTAGCTGGAAGTGTCAAGGGAAGTATGTAAGTGTTTCTGCTTTACCTGAGGGGAAGGACCATCACAACCACTAAACATGGTTCAGCAGCTTCGTTGATTCATGCTATACTTTTTTTGTTTTGGATTTTGGCAGGGGACAACTTAATCCTCTTTAGCACTGAATCAAATGTGTCCCCAAGTGTTTTCCCTGCTTCCTGTGCCCTTGGACGTGGGTAGTAAATATTTATGATGTAGCTATGCTGTACACTTCTTACTGCAATGCTTTAGTTTGTTGTTCCAGAGGATCAAAGTGAGATCATTGTAAATGATTGGGATCCTTTAGCATTAACTAGCAGGAATTTGCAGTGCAGTGTTCCTCCATATATGCTCCCTAATGGCCATGCCAAGTGTGTGTGTGTACATATATACCATATAATTAATTAATTATGGTAGCCCGTACAGTGGCTGATATACTTTAAAATAAACCTTTATTATTTAAAGCCCATACATGATGATGTCCGGCACAATTCTTTTTCTTTTTTGTGGGGGAGCGGGGGCGCCAAAATTGTTGCTGCATACCCGTCTGACACTGGATAGTTGTGCCCCTGACCCCATCCAGTCAGGTCAATATGGCCTCGAGATAGCAAAGAATGTTGTAACCCATCAACCAGAGTGAGATAACAATCTGCCACAGTCAACAGAATGCCTATTACAGCAGCACGGTGGGTGATTATAGGACCAGATAAGGGGTCTTAGAGAAAGGAGGCCTCCTTGTGATCACAAGAGTGCGGAGTGATGCTGACCTGCTGGGTAATGGACCTGGATGACCCCTCAAGGATTGTAAGACAACCTCACACAAAGCCTGTGACCTCTCAGAAAAATGAAAGCCATCTCATTGATTAAACACTGCACACTTCTATGGTAGCTTCATAAAAAATGCAATTACATCTAATGGCTTTTACGGTATAAGAATGAAAAATGCTGACATGAGGGGCTTGCCTGTGTCAAGGTTTGTGTGGTACCAGGGCTCAACAGCACTGCTTAATTTGTAAAGTGGGAGGTCCTAGAGCGCAGGGGGAGTGGATCCAGCGGCTCAAATCGGGGGTTGGAGGTAACTGAACAAAAAAAAAAAAAAAAAATGCGAAATGTAAAAAAAAAAAAAAATACACTGCAACAATCGTTTTCCCAAGCAGCAATTATCCATCGGACTATTAAATTAACCAAAAAACCCACCGTGGTCTCCACATTCTTGATCGGCAGGAAAGGTTTTTGCTTGTTTGGGATCCGACTGGCCAGCGTATTTGAAAAAGTTAAGCAAACTTTGTTGTCTTTTTTACCTTTTTCCCCGGAGTTAAATGAGGCTATAACAGCAATCTCAACCAGCACAATTGCTTGTGTCACCAGAAGTGCAGCGCCGCGCTGTTGAAGTGTCTCCCCTCCCTCCGTCCCTCTCTCCCCTCCGTCTTACCCTGAAAATTCACCTCAAAACGCATCGAAAATGCAAACGCAAGGTTTTTGTGGAACTTCAATGGGGAATTAAGACTAACGAGACAGATGACAACATTGAACACCACACAAACAGTAGTTTATTTTTTTCATTTAGGAGATTAATTTTTCATAGTGACACAGGAGGTGCCGGATCCAATAAAAAAGGTTCCGGATCCAACGTTGGAGGTGCCGGAACATGTTCCGGCGTGTTCCGGCTCAAATTAAGCCCTGCTCGACAGTGACGGTTGGCAACCGTTTTTTGGCCTCTGGTTGCCCCCTTTGGCAACCACCTGTTCGATATTTGTGTTTTTTAAAATATAGAAAAACAATAAAAATTTACAAAACTGGAAAATCTTATTTAAAAATAAGTCAATATTTTATTTGGTTGTCTCCATAAAGTTTAAACAGTTTGTGCGCAACACAACATTTCAGTTGTTGCGCGACTGCTTTCCACACACGCGATACAGCATGCAAAGCAATTTTCTGTTAATATGGCACCGGTGCCCGGTGTCTACCGGACGGAATAGCAACGTGGATTTGGTGCCTCATTATGGTGCCACTTAAATGTCTGCGCTACTCTCTGATGCTCTGAAAAAGATGTTCGAGGCAACCTAAGCATCACTATCTGTCACGCTAACATTAGCTACAGTAATAACTGGATTAAACACAGTTAAAATGCTGACCGCTAAACAGTGTAAAAGTGTGATTGTATTTCACTGTAGAGGATTCTAACACTAGGATGTACAAACGTTTGCTGCTTAAGCTATGTGCTAAATGACCCAAACCAGCACTAGTCACTGTTGTCAGAAAAACAACACGGACATGGGTAAAGGTTGCGTTTACTTAAACTGGTAAACCTCGTGGTGCATTCACAGTTATTGTAAAATACCCTTTTCATTGTTTAACAGCAATTTACTGGTGAAAGAAGTTATAAATTATTGTTAAAAGTTACTGTTATTACATTTTGAATAATAATTTAAATTCCCTCCTTTTTTTGTGCTGATCCGAAAATTTATCCGATCCGTCACTCAAAACCGTAATCTGAACCGTGAGTTTTGTGATCCGTTGCACCCCTATTGGAGAGGGATGGGAAATTATATTGCAAGCCATTCTCTCATTTTTTCATTATTAAAATGTATGGTATAGTTACATAAGAAATGAATTGATCCAGCAGTTTAAAACATGGCAACCAAAAGCTGATGCCTGGTTGCCATTTTAAAGAGAAGAACTTGCATTAAAACCTTTTTTTAGCTCAATAAAGGACGTCTATGTATGAGGAGCACAGACATTAAAGGAGACCTCAACATGGTCTTACTGATGGTTAATGGAGGGATGTGGGTGGATACTGGAACAGTGCCTGAGGGCAATATCTTAAAGAAGATTGAACATAGAGGGAGAGGTTCACAAGTTGTACAGAAGAAAACACTTTCACTTATGGATTTCACTTAAAGAGTTAAAAGAGGTGACAAGTGGGGTTTAGTCACACAGCAAGTTTGGCAACACTATTTTACCTCTGTTGCCCTGTTAAATTGTTATTCAATCGCTGGGTATCAGGGGCACCGTTATTGTGAGGGAAAACAAGTCATATTTATTGTCCATGATATCTAAGACACACTATCAGCGGCAGCAATAACACAAGGTGCCATAATAATTATTCATTAGGAGCTGTAAAGGTTTGTGGTTGTGTCTCCCAGTGGAGGAAAAAAAAGCTATTTAAGATGGGCAATCAGCAGGAGGATGCTTCCTATGGCTACTGCGCCCCTTCTTCTACATCTTGGTACCCAGAAAGGGTTCATTACCAGAGAAGATGGCCTGCAAGTTATCTCAAAACTTAACCCTCTGGAGAGCCCCAGTCGCCAGACACTCGGGGGCAAACACTTCACGTCTGACTGGATACATGGGCAGAGTATAATGTCCTCCCATTTGGAAACTGAAATTGTTCAAAGTTCAGGCAAAGTATTGCAGCAGAGCCAGGGGCCCAGTCAACATATTCCCAGAGGCGTGTGGGATAACTAGGAAGTAATGCACATGTGAAATATTACTAGCTGTGCTGCACAACTGGAATCCTAGAGGCTATGTACACAATCACATAACCCAACACAAATATATTTCTTTAGAGTCCATGGTTGGCAGCGGCCCTTTCTCAAAGGATCTTTGCCTAAATATTGAGGCATAATTATGTGTTCTGAAAATTAGAGAAAGTACCAAGCCTGAAACACAGATTCCTTGTCTCAGACATTAATTATGTGATGATTGTGTTACTAATTATGTGACAATAGCACCAATCAGACACAAAAATGTACTGGTTTCTCACATGAAAAAGCAACGCTAAGGCGGTTGTAGTTCAATGAGAAACTGAGATAAGAAATGAAAACTTTTAAAGTAGAAAACGAAGCATCAAAGCACAACAAGATCCCCGGCTGACAGGAGCTGCAGGTGGGTGGAAACATCTTAACACTCATGCCTCTACATTTACCAGTCATGTCTCCTCACATAATCTTTTCACTCACATAGAACATATTTCTGTCATTGCACAGCGCATGCTTTTGCATTTTAAGATATAGTGCTCACACCAGGCTGAATAACGGTAAACTCCAGTCACTGCATCACTGCTAGAATAAACTTTCTGCTGGTGATCCTGTAGTTTAATGTGTAAAGCACAACACCGACACTGGAAGGGTTATGATTTTCATTCACACTGCAGCCATCCGTGTTAAAGTGTGTGCACCATCCTTCTGGTATTCATCAGCCTCTGTCCCCCGAGGGCAAACCCCCGCTGCACCTACTATATGGCCTCAGCCACACTAAAAAACTGTGACTCTCTTGTTTTACCCTTGGCCAAGTCTCAGCCATGCTTGGGTATGAATAATGGAGTGACAGCAATGTGAGCGCAGGGTGACAGCAAGGACACAGAAATAGAGAGGACATGCACAGAGATGGCCACTGCGTGGCTCGCCACCTCTGCTAGGCACCAAGCTGTTACGCTGGGCTGGGCAGATATTTATTCAACTTTATGCCAACACTCTGACTCTTATTGACAAGAGAGGTGAATTTCAATGTTATATTTTTAATATAATGTTTTGCAGAGATGATTGTGTAGGTTGAATCTACTGTGTGTTATATGGTTTTGCTGTCTCTGAATATTCTGCATTTCTGCTTTATGGTGAGATTGACAACTTGACAAATAAGAACAGAAGCTGGAAAGACTGTTTTCACACTAGAGTCTACAGCCCATTAGCAGCTCTGTGCTGCTGCACTTATTGTAGCCACAATGCTAACACACGTGTTTACCATGGCCGTCATCTTAGTTTAGCATGTTAGTATGCTAACATTCGCTAATTAGCACTAAACGCAAAGTAAATTGTGGCTGGTGGGGAAATGATTAGTTCAGGTATTTGGTCATGACCCAAATGTTGGTCTGATGATGGTGGTAGACAAGTAAAGGGATCACCAAAGTGATTACACTTAAATGTCTGTATCAAATGTCCAAAACCATAGGCATTAATTTGCTACTGCAATAGCCTCCACTTTTCTGGGAAGTAATTCCAAAAGATTTTAGACCTGGCTGCAGGGATTTTCTCTCAAGAGCTGTGAGGCTGATCTCTTGATGTTTGGCTCGCCGTAGGTGTTTCAATGAATCCCAAAGATCTTGGATGGGGTTGGGGTCAAGGCTCTGTGCAGGTCAGTCAAGTTCTTTCACAGCAAACTGGGAAAACTTCTTTCATTTCTTTATGGACCTCGATTTGTTCATAGGGGTATTGTAATGTTGAACCGCTGAGCCTGGAATTAAAGACCTTCCCCATAAATAACACACTATTGTCTTAAATGTCATTTGTATAGAGTAGGAGTATGATTTCTCTTAATTTGTACTAAAGAACCTATAGGCCAAAACATGAAACTGGTTCAATTCAAAAGTACACAAAAGTATGTTTAAGCATTATAGTGTACTCTTGTGCCCTTTACCTTTTTGTTTTATTACTTTATTGTGTGTTGGTGTGTCTGTGTTCTGCTGTGTGTACATTTTAAGTACCCCATTGTGGACCAATGCACGAAATGTATAGGTCTATGTCACGCAACAATCGAAGACCGGAAGAATGTCTCTGAGTGGGGATACGGCTCTTCCGGTTAGCTTTTTAAAATGGCGGAGCCCGATGGATACTTCTGGACCAAGTCTCTCTGCAACCTGCCTGAGGTCACCTACAACGATGTGGTTCAGATTGTAAATGAACACTCTCAAAGTAAAAAACAGCAAAAAATGAACACTGAAAGTAAAAAACTGCAAAAAAGGCAAAAGGTACAAGACCGTGTACAGAAACTATCATAGACTTCAATGGTAAAAGCTCGCTCTAGCCGTTCGTGGTTTTGTGGGTACAGTAAAGGATTCTATGGTAACAGCGAGTTGGACCAATCAGAGATGTTGCTGTTACGCTTAGGATTGTGGGTAGTGTAGTTTTTCTCCATAAGATCGCGGATTAAACATGTTTTTCTTAAAACAAGGTTGATTTCATACAGACTTCTAACTTCTACAGGTGCAGAAACTTTCGTTTCACAACCACGTAGCTCGTGATCAGTCTACCTTGGATGGTTTAGACATTATGGCTGATAATCGAAATCCTTATGGAGAAAGGGACTGTTGACCAGAAGTTCTGATTCCCTACTCCGTGTTCCGGAAGCAGGAAGTGTGACATAGGCCTATTGAATTGAACTAAAAAAGTGCTTTAGAAAAACAAAGTTTTCCGTACATCCGCTATAAGACAAAGCTGCAGTACTGGCTTCTGCTCAGCAGAAGAGAAACCACAACACTAAGTGACAATAATGTTATCTTAACAACCAAATTACATTGAAATAACCCCACAAGACATAAAGGTCAATTCAGCAGCTTAGTTTTTGTTGTTTGTGGCCGGTGAATCATATTGGCTTTATTGTGCTGTAAAACTTTAAAAAACTGCAGCTCTGTCCTGTTAAGACTTTAGTTTCTGTGTGCTCTGGGACCCAGCTGCTATATAATGCTAAAGATACCTATTCCAAACACTGACGTCAGGGACCTGCTATGGGATTGCTGACATACTTTTTGAAATGAATGAGAATGACAGCAAGTCCTCCCCAGGATTTAATTTCTCATTCCACACACATTGGCTCAATGAGAAGTGTTGGCTCAAGACTGCTGCCATGTTCCTGGAATCTCTTGTTGGATGTGTTCAGCATTTCTCTCCCAGTATGTCGGATATCCAACCTATTCATCTGTCATGCTTTTTTATCTCTTATTCTTCATTCCCTATTTCCACGTCCCCCTATTCTCTCCCCCTGCCTTATCATGATTTTTTGTTCCTTTCCACATCTTGCGTTTCACTATAGTTATTGATCAAACTGTTGTTCATTCTGTGTTGAACCAGTTATTCTATTGTATACTATATAAAGTTCAAACGGGGGCTGTGTCTGAAATCACTTCCTATTTACTAGTGTACTGTATAGTTTACTGTTCGCCATTAAGAGTTCATGGCTATAAACTACTTTCTGCTAACAATGCCGTGATGCATTTCATTTTATAGATACAAAAATGTACGTACATATGCAAATAATGATTATTAATGAAGTTAATAATTTTTAACTATTGAGTGTTATCATTATATACAGAGTAGTGAATGAGTGAACGAGGAAGTGAATTCAGCATACCAGCAGGGGGCCATAACGATATATTAAACTTTTCTGTTAGTTCTTTGTAAATGTTGGTACTTTGTTTTTTTATATATATATATATATATATATATATATATATATATATATATATATATATATATATATATATATATATATATATATTATAATATAACCTATTTTTTTTTCTGTAAACACTTTCTTTATAACTAGGCTTAATTTAAATTTACAAATAATGCAGCTAGCTCTTGCCCTTTGGCTTTCTGTGTTTTTAATCTCCCTTGCTGTTTCTTCTCCTCTTTCACTGGAAATATAGTGACCCCCCCCATACTTTAAATTCTGCTCTCTTCTCAGGGAATAAACCTTTTGAACTCACAGTGTAGGCATGTCTTAGTTACTCTGTGTCCGGGATATCCGTTTGTGTACCCTTTTCTCGTTGTCAATAGGTTGATAGTTGTTTCTGATGACCATCAACCACATTTTAATCTCCTGTCCGTTCCAATTAGTTTGATTCAATTATGTCAATCCAAACCCATAATGCACCACTCTCATCAAAAGCCATTTCATGCCTCTGGAACATCACTGAGACTTTTCCGAATGAGTGCCATGATGCCACAATGTGACAGTTGGGGGTTAACACTGTGGATGATAAATTGTTGTGTGGTTGAAGTTCACCGCAGTGTGCTGTCCTGTTTAAATTGACAAGCAGCCTCTGCAGCTATATGACTAAACTCTCATACCTCTATCCTGGTAGGGGAAAGCTGGCAGGAGGATGCATGTGAATTGCTCAGGGCAATAAGTGCCCCTTATCCACTATGGAGAGAGATTCTTTGACAACCTGGACAACCTGGTGTCCTCCATGAAAACCTGGATAGATTGTATCCTTTTTGAAACGTTGTTTTTTTGAGGCAGCTAAACACTCAGGGTCAGTGGGTGGCCACGGGGGAAGTGAGGAAGAAACAGAAAGGGAATGTTAGAATTCAGTGATACATCATGTTAGTGTCAGTGTTGTTGTGAGAAAGAGTTGCACTTAAGGTCTAACCGTCGCTCGGTTTGTCTTTCAATTTGTCTAGCTGTCTGTCAGTATATGTATATCTGACAAGGACATGATATTTGTCTTTTTCTCTTTCCTGAAGCGAGTGATTTTTGTTGTCCACAAAAAATATGAATTAGCGTTTTAAAGAAAACCCTGTGTAATACATGCAATCATGCAATTAGCAATATTTGTTTGAGTGGTTAAAGTACGTATCGTCTAGTGACTTTAATTATTGATGAAAGCCCAGTAGCAGACTCTTCAAGAGGTTTGGGAGAAATCCCGATGGAATTTATGGCTGATTACCATGGGCTAACCAACAATATTTAACCAGGATGTGGGTTAATAGAGCTGTATGCTTACAGGCTTTCTGGCGCACTCCCAATGCCCACCATCACGATGCACATACTTAGAGAGTCCAAGGGATAGTTCAGATATTTTGAAGTGTGGTTGTATCATGAGATACTTATCAATAGTCAGTGTATTATCTACAGTAGATGGCGGTCGGCATGCCCCCAGTTTGGAGAAGCGGGCAGTAGTACCAACACGGAAGCTAAGCAATGTACTGCTGTGGACAGGGCCAGCAGCAAAACATATTTTAGCTACTTAAAAAAAAAAGCCCGCCCCCCCCTTAAAAAAAAATCAATATCTGTTTAGGTTTGCGCTATATTTTGAATATTTTTACTTCTTTACCTTGCCTTTATACAGCCTTTTCTGACGATGAACTGAAGCAATTATATCTATGCTCTCTTCAAAGCCACCAGACTCCTTTTGACAAAAACAGTAATTTTACCTTGCACCTTCACCTCTGACTTTGGTATGAAAGGGTTTGTTGACTTAAGTTACCTAGGGAGGCCTTTGCAGGTGCACATGCATGGGCATACATTTCATCTAACAGATGGGGGGACAATAAACCCAAACATTTTTTAATTATTGAAGGGGACACAAATAATACATACATAATTGTACTTGTATAGGATATGTGTGGATGTAGGCTGGCATGGCTATTTTATCCACTTTAAACATTGGAAGAAGTGACTATTTTCTCTAATACAGATGATACTGAACTGAGAACTGAGCTTCCTAGCAAGCAAGCTAACTAACTAGCCAGCCAGCCGGCCACAAAATTAGTAAAGTTTAACAACTTGATGTTTCATTCACACACTCTTGTCACAGCGTAGAAAAGCACAGTGCTCTCGCCAGATGAGTGACAACTTTGTTAGGCTCGTATTCTGTGACTAGTGAAAACATGTTGGGTGGAATTAGCAATCTAACATTAGCTAACTAACTATCTAACAAGCTACCAAACAAGCTACGTAACTTTATACCGTCTAACATAATGGACTCGTGAAAAAATAATAATTTTTTTTATCATGACTAATTTATTAATGACTCAGCATCATCTGTATTAGACAGTCCTTCCAGAAAAATGCAGAGTTTTTTTGTGATTTGTTGCGGGCAAAAATCCTTGATTATGCGGCACGTTTTCTTAAAAAATGTGATGGAATATGCGGGATATTTATGCAATTTTATGAGCTGAAATTGCGGGAACTTGCAAAAACCGCAGTTTGATGAAAAAGAGAAAAGTGATTCCCCCAACACCCTGCTTTTCGATGACGTTCACGTCGCGTAATTGCATCACTTCATAACGTTCCCATGGCAACAGGGGAAAATGGCTGCTTTTTCAACTTTCTGCTAAGATATATGGGACTTTTTGCAACGAAAATGCGGGTGATTATGAAATCATGCAAGCCCCGCATATTTTGCGCGGAAATCTGCAATTTATGCGGCGAAAGTGCGGCGTATTTGAAAAAATGCGGCCCACGCATAAATATGCGGATTTTGACTGATTATGCATTGAATTATGCGATCGCATAATCACGTTTTTCTGGAGGGACTGATAAGAGAAAAGAATCACTTTATCTGATGTTTAAAGGGAATAAAACAGCCTCCCAGTCTACTTACTGATGCAGCCATTCTCTCCCACGAGTCCCACCGGACTCCTGTGTACCGTCAGATCCGGCCTACGGAGAGCCATTTCACTCTCTATTTAGCCCCATTGTAATTTGGTTGCATTTCCACCAGAGTTCCACTGGGGGTGATTGCAGGAGAGTGCAAAATGAATGGGACTCTATGGAGCTAGACGGCTAAATGTCTCTTTCGCCTGATTGTCGTTGAGAAAACTCAGATTTGATTGTAGTTTTTGCAAGTTCAACATGGATTATAGGTCGAAAGTTGAATGAACTAGTATTTATGTCCTTTTGATTTCTTACAGGTTGAGTCGTTGTTGCCCATAACATGCTAGCATTCTGCTTATGAATGCTGATTGGACTCATTACGACCAGAGATCCCGCTTGATGACATCCGAAGCGGTACCAGAATGTCAGAGTGAATATTTCGGCGTGGTCTTTAAAACATTAGCAAACCTCTTTCTAGCACGTGCATTAACAGGGAGAGCCTACCTGTCAGCTGTGTTGTTGTAACCTGACTCCGCCAGATGGATTGCTTCACATTTGCTCGGCATATCCATCTGGGAACTTTCCGTTGGAGAACTTTTGGGAAGGGGCGAAAATACTGGTTAGCTGATTGGATAAACCATCTGTCTATCACCACCTATGTTGGCGATAGACGGGCCAAATCAACCAAGCAGATCAAACTCTTGCCAAAACCAGTCGGGAGAAGAGCAAAAACATCTTTTCCTCCGAGAAAAGCCTCCAGTGCCGTTTTTTGCTCTTCTTTCAATGAAGGAATACTTTCTAATTCGGATAAAACTTGCGCGATAGCTACGCTCATCTCATCCGTGGAAGTTGTCATGTTTAGACTAACAGTCGCTTCTCGTTGCGTCACACCTAAACCCGCCTCAAAACCAACGCTCATTGGTCGGTCATTTGGCAAACAACTCCAAATTTTCTCTTTCTCAAGATGCCAGACTGATCTGCGAGTAGAAAACTGGAGCTCGCGAGATCAGGACGGTCTCACTAGGCTAGTGTTGTCGTTGCCTCGAGAGAAAAAAGGAAGGGGGGATTCAAAATGTTTCTAAACTTAAAACACATTTTGTGTGTGTTTGCATTGTTTAACTACTTACACAATTATTTACAATACACAGCCTGGTTTTCGAGGTCCGTCACATTCCAACATCACATTATCCACACAATCTAGATAGGGCTGCCAAATTTTAATAAAGGTGTTGTATCCCTTTCTAAGGTTATATGTTATTTTTTTCTAAAGGTACAGTTATTCATTTCTAAATACCATTTTACACAGACATTTTTTCTCAGCGTTAAGCTGCTATGTGAGAGACGCAGTTTTGCAGGTGTTTAGGGGTGCGTACCTACTCACTGAAGGTGGTGGATGGATAGATAGATAGATAGATAGATAGATAGATAGATAGATAGATAGATACGTTATTTGTCATTCTCACAACACTGATGAGGAGAACAAAATAAGAACTCAGGTCTCGGTGCTGACCAACTACTATAGTGATTAATAAATAATTAAACATTCCTTCATAAGCCCTATCCTACTTAAAACAATTACAAATAAAATAATTTACAAAGACAGTATCAGAATAGCAGTAAGTAAATAAAGTGCAGTGCTATTTCTTGAGAAGACTCAAAGGCATGGCAGTGTGGAGGAGTTAATTAGTCTGACCGCATTCGGGTAGAAGCTGTTCTTCAGCCTGGTGGTCCTTGCCTGGATGCTACGCAGCCTCCTACCTGAGGGCAGGTGGGAAAACAGTCTGTGTGCAGGGTGGGTAGAGTTTCTCATGATGCAGGTCGGCCTGCATCGGCTTGTGTAAATGTCTGAGACGGCTGGTAGGTCGCATCCGATGGTTGCTGTAAGAAGTAATGGTACTCACGTGGACAAAATCAGAAGTGCTGGTACTACTGGTGAGTTAAGGCCCATTTCAGGCACTGAGGTGCATCTTCTTTTTTTTATGGAGCCTGGCAACCAGTGGCCTAGACTGATGTCGCTGATCTGCTAGGAAGCTTTTAAGATAACTTCTTGACAAAAAAATGGAAACCCGTAAAAGTTCAGATGTTCGGATGTTTTTTATCGGCTCAATTTAAGGGACAGTATATCCCCCAGAAACCTCCTTAATAAGGTTTGTATTGCACACATTTTATGAATGAAAAAAAATGGTTAATGGTCAATCTCTGGATTGATGTCGGTAATCTGTTGAAGGATCTAGCAAAGCTGACAGGCATGGGGAAGAAAGCTTTATGTAATAAATTATTTCCACATTCTGAGCTACATAACATATACTCCTGTACTGGACAGGAACATTAGAGCATCTCACCATTTTAAACAACATTTTATTAGCATTTAACATTCATTAGTCTTAGACAAGCCAACTAAACCTCAGACTGAATGAAATTATCCTAAATAATTGATTTAAAATGACAAGTTGTTTCAGTTTTAGTGTCCAGTACAGAACTACATAATACATCTGTTTAACTTAAAACAATTTTCATGATTAAGGTTTTTAGAAAAGACAATTAAGGAAGGCCTCTATGGAAAAATACATTGTCTGTACAAAACTAGTAGAATAAAGGCTCACAGACTTTGTCTCTCTATATTAGGCTGACTCAGTCGTTAACAACTTTAGATCAAAAGGGTGATCTGAGAATGACTTTATACCAAAGAGTACCATAGGGATAAGAGAGACAAAAGAAATGAAAAGCTAGTAGGAGTCTATTTGCATTTATCTTTTCAGTTTAAAGCCAATTTCAGTTTGTCACTACTGAGACAGTATGTATGTGTATATATAACAAAAAAAGGGATATAAATTAAGAACATCAATAAAATCATAAACATATTCAGGATTAAATTTATCCACTGAGTCCCATTGCCTTGGGACTCCCTTATTTTGTAATCAGCATAACCTGGAAAGACAATTGATATAGACTACTTTGATTTCTCACATAGAAAGTACACAGAGGGAAGAGGCTGCAAATTTGATACTTTCACTCACATAAAGATCTTCCTTTTGCACTATTCATATTGTTTTCAGTCTCCAGTGCAGCAGTAAGCACAGTGATTTTATTGTCAAATTCAGTAGCGTGTACATTTATTCTTTGGGGGAGCTGTTATTGCCATTACTGTGGTTATGGCTTAACGCTCTCATTTGTTTGTTTCAATGCAAGTTACATGTTTATGTAAAGTGACGTTATTTTGTTAAGTGCATTGACCGACATCTGTGTGTACCTTCTGTGCATGCTTTCTGCAGGCTACTGTAAGTAGGAAAATGTAACTGTTTATTGATATTTTCACATTTAATTAACATCTTTCTTTACTGTCTTCACAGTTTCACAGTTTCAAATTAGAGGCAAGTTGCTATAACAGCTCCTCTTGCTTTATTTGTGCATGTATAATGTCTGTATTCAACATTTTGCTCCACATTATGTGTTTTGGTCCCTGCTGTTTCCTCCCTCTGGGTGGTCCGGCTGTGACTGAATGAATATCTATGGCAAATTTGATCACATTGATATCCTCATATTATTACATTTCATTATTTGATGTGAACAGGGAGCTTTAATTGGCTGATAAGGAAAATCCGGAATGGTTGTTGTGCTGGATTATGATTTTTAAAATGAAAACTGTCTCTCACTTTGTCTCTTGCGGTTGCCAGTTTCATTTTGACACCCTTGCGGGATGTCTCACAAAAGTTTTTGCATATTGAGTGCATTAAACCATTGAAATATTCTGTCATTCACACAAATGTAATAAGCCCACAGTGTCTACAGATTTGCCATTCATTTAGTAGAAGTGTTACAGACCGAAGGAGGAAGACAATAGGTGAAAAAATCTTCTATTTCCTCATATAAAACTATAATTTGAATTATGAATGCCACTTACTACTCAGAAAATAGTTCAGCTCATTGCCTTTCTGCTGGCTGCTTGCTGCAAGCTTGGCATTAAACTTTTATATCTGTTTTGAACTGTTAGGAAGTGCTCTCTTTTTTTCCTGCCAACCTCTGCACTGTTCCCCCACTAGATTTATTGGAAATGTGACACACCTTTAAGGCAACCTGTTTGCTGACAAACTTTCTCTGAATATCTTCCTCTTATTTCTAAGAGCCCTCGTTTCCAAGAACGTCTGTCTTCACTGAGCCTGCCTGGTCAGGCCATATCAAAGCGGATTAATGCAGCTATTAGTTGGTTAATGGTCAGGATGAGGCTTGGAATCAGAAAAAGGACTGTTAACATTGCCATCAAACCTGAGGCCATGATAGAGTAGCTTTGCAGGGCAGCGTTGTGCCAGAGTAGCAAATTAAATCTCAGGTAGGAAAGGGGACACTCATTGGCATTCCTCCCATGTCGCCTGAGTCCCCGTTTCCTCCCAGCGGCCAGCACCCAGCTTCTCAGCAGTCTTATATTCCAGTCCTGAGTGTGCTGCCTGCTCCTAATAAACAACGGGGCCAAAGTCACAAAGGTTTGCTGAGTTAGAGCCCAGCCACCCTGCTCTGGCTATCTTGCTCAAAGGTTGGCCGAAACCTTTACTTTATGCTCAATGTCACAAGTTTTAAAACCCTTGCTGTTACTGCTTTGCTCCTAGGTCTGAATGTCATTGGGCTTGGGAAAAGAGAGGGCTGAGAAGGGACTTTGGCATTTATCCCAGCGACAATAAAGGATTTAACTCTAAAAGACAGCTGTTAAATGGTGTGCCTTTTTCAGCCTCTTATCAAATTTTCTTCAGTCCACTGGGGAGGAGTTTCTGACCCTGTTCTTTGTATTGTAGGTTCCACCCTGTGTGAGGAGGTCTCTGCTGCTGTTACTCCACATCCAGGCCTACCCCACCCTTCCTCCCCCTCTGCTATCGCAGGGCAGCCACATAAGCGTTGGCTTGATTCCAGGGAGGCTCCGATCCTGCAGCCACGTCAATCACGTCTTCACCGCTGGGTAACTATCAAGCATGCAAGCAGACTACTCCTGCCTTTGAATTGTTTTCATTGATTAGAGGCACAGACTTCTGAGATTATGTGGTCTTGTTTTTGGGATAGTTTTTCATGCTTATTTGTTATTTCTGGGGTCATCCATGTGTGCATTTTCATGTAAAAGAGGAATTTTCCACCCAAGCATGCAATACACACACACACACACACACACACAAAAAGGTGCCAGAGGGCTCAGGAGGATTCCCCAGGGGTTTGATCAGAGCGGTTGTGTCTTTGTATTTTTTGTTTTTGTTTTTTTAAGCCCATTGATTCTGACTCCAGGTGTCATCTACTGAACTGTGTGAAACTCCGCAACTGCATTTCAAAGCATGGTCTCAGTGAGGCGAAGAAAAGCAGAGGATAAATCGGCGTTGTGGATGAAATGTCTTGTCTGCAAAGCATAACATTGCAGTTGAACAAGTCAGTTACACATACTGATGAGCTGACAGACATGCAATATGTAGAGAGAGAGAGAGAGATTTGTCCCTGTGGGGAAATTGGTTTGCAGCACAATCACAAGGCATTTCATCACAACATTACAAAAGTCACCACTAGACATACTCCTACACATACCCATACTTCGCACTTTGCAACAAATTAGGCGTAAGGAAAAGAAAAATAGTTTGGACAGGCCAGACCAGCTGGACATCGTTTGTGACCAGGAAGGAGTGGTCATGGGGGACAAGGTGCTTGTGCATTACCTGTTTAAAAACTAAATGGCTTACAGTTCAAATGAGATGGCAAGGGGTCCCTCTTGTTACCCAAAGTGTTGTTTGCCTTCTTTATTGTTCTATCTCTGTAGATGCACGTGTAATACTAGGTAACGTAATCCCGAGCAGTTTGCTGGCCAACAGTTTTTCTGAGAACTAACTACGGCCAGCAAACTGCCAGGGATTACGTTATGGACAGGAGTTCTTAAAGCTGCACTATGATAAGCTCCTAGTCATAATTATGAACTCATAGAGAATTATCACCCAACTCTGCAGTTTCCTTCAGCTCTTTTTTTGTGTTTTTAGTGTCCTTCAGCTCAGTTTTATTTACGGCCTATAACTTTTGGTTCCAATGATAAACCCACTGTACACTACCTGCTCAGCAGACAGACAAGGTTACAGACTAACTGGTGAACATAGTGAAGCATTTAGCTGCTAAAGAGTCAGATTTCTTGCTCAGGAGTTGGTTGAGACCAAAATAGAACTAAAAGGAGAGTCGATATTGCTTTACATTAGCCGGAAGACCTAAAACATGACTCCAAATGAATGCTAATGATATTCCATGTGTACTTGATGTGTAATGCAACTGTTTGGTACCACGATCGCCATATTAACCTTTTTTAGTTTACAGCTTGTTCTGCTGGCCAAAAAAAGTTAATTATTGCTGCTTTAAATTTGTTTTCCATTCATAACCATTCATAAATTTGGTTTTTGGAAAATCTGTGTCAAAGGTAAGCTTGTGTGTGCTTAGACAATTAGTTTGTGGTCCAGTGGACACTGAGCTGTCCCACTGACCCCAATGTCCTGTCTGCTTAGCCACATCTGGAAGGAAAACAAATTTTGGATGGTAAATGAGACACTAGACTTTGTTTTGTCTCTGCATGCGTTCTATGCCCATAATGCCCTTAAATGAACTGACTGACATAATATCACTGTAGGTGTATTCAGTCTCCTTCCTACACATAAATTAGGCTCACATGATCATAGAGAGAGATGCAAGCTCCGGCATCCTTTTGTTTTTCTCCCTGCTCTTCCCTCCAGCTCTGCTACGGTGCATTTCATCATTGCGTACACACTACCATTGTCATTTGAGGCTTCTCAGAGTTAAATAAATGGGTCCTGGATTTCCGCGGAGTTGTCATTACGTGTGTTTGACCCTCTGGAGCCGATTCAATCACTGTCTACCCACAAGTAATATCCTTTGCCTGCCCTTATCTCTGACTCCAAATTACTGAGCTTCAGTCCTGTTTTCACATCAGAGCAGCACAGAGGGAAGCGAGGGAACAACAAGGGAGCCTAGCGAAGGTCATAAAAGGTAGCTGTTGAACAGAAAAAAGCTTGTGTGTAGATACACAAGGTTGCAACGATGTTGAGGATGTAGACCCAGCTCCATGCCCTGGGCTGGCAGGGAAATTAGCGCTGCACAGTGCTCACTCAAGTCATCCAACTGGTGTGACACGAGGGAACATTGCCTCGCCTCAACTGCTGAACATAAGAAATCTGGTTTTGGAGTTTCAGCCTGTTAAAATGTTATCTTGCTCAGAGACATTTGAGAAGGGTTTTCTATACTTTGTCAGTGAGAGAGATTTTCCTTTTCTGCTTTTTCCTCTTCCCTTATCTGTAGGCTGCTGCATTATAGCCAGAACTGCAAGTGTAGTCCATGCCTTTTTATGATACAAACCAGTGTAGCAACTGTACATAGGCTTGTGCCCAAATGTATTAATCTGCTCGAATGCTGAAATTAACCTCCCCTCATGTTGCTGCACTCCTGTGTCACAGAACATTCCCAGCCAAGTGTGTAGAGCAATGAGCAAATGTGGCAGCACGCTCACCACGGTACCCCTATGCTAATCAACTACAAAATAGCCTGAACTGCAATCATCAACATGTTTCCGGTTTCTCCCCTCCAAAGCTCCCGGCCCATAATTCCTTCGTCTATGCTGATTCCCACTTATTACCATATATCCTTTGCTGCATTTTCTGCTTTACATCGTAATCCGTGTTTTAATAAAGCATAAAGCATATGATAACTCTGTACATCTGAAACTGGCTAAATATATCAACATCACATTAGTGCTTTAGGTTTTAAAAAAACCTGCATGTGACCATGGATGAACCATAGAAGCAACTCTGCATTGCAGAGCTCAGTGTTAACATCACTCACTGTTTGTGTGGCTCTCTGCTAATCTATGTTCAAGGCAGCTTAGCCTGCTTTCCCACCCTGAATATCCCTGAGTTTGTCAAAGACCCACTACAGTGGCTACTGAGAGCATCATGTTCCCCATCACGTCTTCTCCCTCTTTCTACTCTCCTTCACTCTGTAATTCTGCGCCTCTACTCCCTTGTCACAGTTTGATCTTCTTATCTCATCTTTCATTTGAATCTGCTGCCTCCCTTTTTCATTTTCTTGTTCTCCTTCCTCCCTTGTTGTCCTGTGATGAGCTGGAGGCTGCCATGCATGTGTGTTGTGCTCCAGAGGCCCGAGGATGAGCAAATGTGGCACTCCCTCTCCCTTTTCTCACTAGTCTCCCTTTTTGCTGTCACATCTCCCACTCCTCCTCTTCACTTCTTTATTTCCCATTTCACATAGCATGTTTCTCTTCCTCACTCTCTCTGCCTGTCGCCTCTGAGAATGATGGGTAATGCTCTGGGAATGGGGGTGGGTGAAGGAACAGAGATGTAGCCTCTCGACAGAATCACCCTTACTATTCGTTCTTGGGGTGTGTGTGTGTGTGTGTGTGTGTGTTGTGTGTTTTATTGAGTTGTAAATGGGTGGTTGTTCGTCTTTACGCTGGTGTGGGAATATGTGGGAGGTAAGGGTGTGTTGTTTATGTTTGCTGCATCTCAATGTTCCTATTTGAGGAAATAAGAATTTATGTGTACACGGTTTGAGTGGTGAGCTGTGGGTCATGGTGTGTGAGGATGGTGCTTTGCAAATGTGTTTGCTACGGTGGCTTTGAGGTATGAAAAACCACCAACATTGGACAAAACACAATAACAAAATAGAAAACAACATTTTAGAAAACCATAAACAAATCAGACAACACAACAACAGTTTAGAAAACAGAACATTTAATCAAACGCAACCTACTTTTTAGAAACCTCAGCAACAAAACAGGAAACCCAACAACATTCAGAAAAGGTAATGAACTCTGAATTGACTTTGATTCTGTCCAATCATGAAGAATTGTTAGTCATACCTTTTACTTTTTTGTAAATTGTTGTTGTTTTTTCTAAATTTTGTTGTTCTTTTAAAAATGTTGTGTTTTCAGTTTTGTTGTGTTTTTTTTAAAATATTTTTTCATAAATGCTGTATTTTCTATTTTGTTATTGTTTTTTGTCAAATGTTGCGTTTGGCACCTCAAGGCCACCAAAGTCCACACTGCATATACATGTATATGTACATGCATGTGTGAACAGTCAGTCTGGCGTGCACTTACGCAAGTTAGCAGGCGTGCACTTGTGTAAAATTAAATCCACGTCAGCAGGCAACCATTCAGATAAGATTAACAGGACCTGACATTTCCTTCGTTTCAGACAGATGCTTGCTCCAGTTCCCTCAGAACATTTCCCCTCTCCTCTGTCCTCCATCCAAATTACATTTTATCTCAGTCTGAGGATATTTCCCCCCCACTTACCCCGCCAGCCTGCAGCAAGACCTGTTCTCACCATTAATTTGATTTCTGATATTGTTATTACAGGGCAGTGTGATTAGGAAAGCATGAGTTAGATGAAAGGCTTGTTTTATGCCATATTGAAGCCATTTAGCTCAGAGTACACACTTTCACCTCAGCAGACAGATGACCATAAACTGATATTCAGTATTTAGGCTACATCAGTGAAGCAAAGAAATGGAAGAAATGAAAAATTCATGTGGCTCATGTATGATGTATGTCCCAGGATATAACATGTTGCTTTGTCAATTATTTTTATTGTATTGGTTTATTTGATAGGGACCATGCATATTTATGAACATTGTTGTATAAAAGCACCATGTAAATATGCCAGAATTAGTAAAAATAACTACTTTTCATCTGCAGTCCCTAGGCAGGTGACGTAGGACTAACATAGAGACAGCCAGCAGTCATACAGCTGAGCTCATTCACTATAAATTAAAAGGTACACTTAATGGTGACATATACATTGACAAAACAAAAA
This sequence comes from Perca flavescens, assembly GCF_004354835.1. NCBI lineage: Eukaryota > Metazoa > Chordata > Actinopteri > Perciformes > Percidae > Perca > Perca flavescens. The sequence continues at coordinate 14,979,083 of NC_041340.1, forward strand.
AGAAATTCATGACAAAGACATTATTCATCCACCTCTATACTGCATTCAATTTAACAGTGAAAGTGTATGTGTAATGAAATGTGTGACCATTAAAAGTGAGTGCATCTCTGGTTTTCTAGAAGCCACTGTTTTATTTTTATATATATATATATATATATATATATATATATATATATATATATATATATATATATATATATATATATATATATATAACTAATTAACTCCTGAATTACAATATTATCACTTCAACCTTGCTTGAAATAATAGCTATGATTTGATATGGAAAAAAACACACACACCAGTTTCTATTATTATACATAAGCCATTATGCACACATTTATGTTAAATGAATGTCAGTTTGAATGGGCAGTATACAAATTTGTGTAATGCGGCGTACAGTGAAAGACAGTTTTATGTAAAAGTACAGAACATGGGGCCATAATGTGGGATAGTGAGTAACGCTTAAATAGATGTGGACATAATTTATACATAAGCACAATGGATGTCACAGGGATGTCACCAAGGGCCACAGTGAGGAAATGTGATTATCATTTATGCATAAGTACCATTATTGTGTGGAAACAGCTGCACTGAAAAAAAGAAATCCGTTGTTGGATCACTCTTCTAAAAGGGCTGCTTTAAAGCAAACTACCTTAGTACATTTATTTGAGTACACATTTTAGGTACTTGTACCTTTTTTAATGCTACTTTATACATCTTGTCCCCTACATATTAGAGGAAAATGTTTGCTTTTACTCCACTACATTTATCTACGGCTATAGTTACTTGGCAGATTGACATTTTACATTGTAAAAAACATACCATAAGCTGATAAAATTCAAAACATTTATAAAAAACTTCTTTGAGCCCCTTGTTATGTTTCAGATGTCTGAGTTTTTAGCACTTCCACCGAAGAAACATTTCTGGGCTCCCAAGTAAAACGACCACATTTCAATCAGGAGAGACTTCCTTGCGAATATGAACATATTTATTGTACAGACAAACATGAAATGTAACGAGTCTCTGGAGATTGGACTCCATCGAAACCAAATGTCATAAAGGGTTAGTGAAACCCAAACATAGCCCCCGATGGAGTCCAGACACTGGTGGTGGTGATGAAGGTGCACAGGAACCATCGACAGCCAGGCGCTGACGATACCCGAGGCCGTGGGCGAGACCACCGGTGGTAGAAGGGGAGGAGGCGGGACGCACTCTATTCCTGAAACGACAACTGACAACCGCAGGGGAGAGAGCAGACTTAAAACAGGATGTCATGCTGTGATAGGCTTGTGACAAATGGCCGACTCTGATTGGTTTAACTAACAACACAGCTCAATCTGATTTACTGACAAGTGACATGCCATGAAACAGATGATCATTAGGAGTGATGAAAAAAGGAATATGAAGTCTTCCTGTAAGAACTTACACTGAGCTTCATTAGTCATTTCAACAAGTCCCTCAAAATGACATATTTACATTCAAGCTACAAGCCCTCTAGCAGCTGTAGTAATTAAAGGAACACGCCAACTTATAGGGAATTTAGCTTATTCACCGTAACCCCCAGTGTAAGACAAGTCGATACATACCCTTCTCATCTCCGTGTGTGCTGTAACGCTGTCTGACGGCTCCAGCGGCATCAGGCCAGCACAGAACATTCAGGTGACTGGTTCCAGTAATCCTACTGCTCCGAATAAGTGACAAAATAACGCCAACATGTTCCTATTTACATGTTGTGATTTATAGAGTCACAGCGTGTACAAAAAACAACGTAACATGACACACAGCCGTCTTCTAACTGTAAACAAACCGGGAACTATATTCTCAGGCGGAAGAATATAGTACTTGGGCGGAGTGATATGCTCGCAGCAAGCCTGTCTGAGAATATAGTTCCCGGTTTGTTTACTGTTAGAAGACGGCTGTGTCTCATGTTACGTTGTTTTTTGTACACGCTGTGACTCTACAAATCACAACATGAAAATGGGAACATGTTGGCGTTATTTTGTCACTTTTGTCACAATTTGGAGCAGTAGGCTAGTTGGAACCAGTTACCTGCAGGATCTATGCTAGGCTAAGCTAATGCTGGAACCGTCAGACAGCGTTACAGCACGCACGGAGATGAAAAGGGTATGTATCGACTTGTCTTACTCTGGGGGTTAATGTGAATAAGCTAAATTCCCAATAAGTCGGCGTGTTCCTTTAAGATGTGAGCAAAAGAGCAATTCAGAGTGACCAAGTCTGTGCAGGGATGAGGTCGGGATGGATGGTTCAACACAACCTTGGATTTTAAAACGAGAGACTACCGTTTGTTTTTTTTGTTAATTGTTTTCAACCAGGACTACGGCCATTCCAAAACCTTCACCACATTAATTAAGATTAATATCCTAACCTTAACAAAAGGAGTTATTCTAAGCGAAACCATGATTTTTCCATTAACTTTCCTTGTGCCCGAACCTAACCAACTCTTAACCATAGTGTTGTCACATAGTATGGATTTATTTGTGAGATCAGAAAATGCTCTCAAGTGAAGTTTTGTTTTTTTGTTTTTGTTGTTTAATAACGAATTGTTGAATTATCCAATATGTCACAAGAAAGCAAAGAATAGAGAAATACTGAAAACAGATTTGTGTTGCAGAACTTTGTTGTCTTCTTTCCAAATCCATTTATCATTTTACGTCGACTCAGATATATCTTGTTCCTCTTTGGAAAGACCCGACCGCTAGATTGGGAAGGGTCTAAAAACTATACGTCACAGAATACATAGGGCAGCAAACCAAACTATTGTCAATTTAATAAAGAAGTCAGGCAATAATTGGCTCTTTTCATCGTTCTGTAAGTAACTATGATCTGATTTTATGCTGCACATGGCATTAGGCTACGAACGGCCAAAGTGAAAGTAATTAGTTACCTCACTGAGAAGTTTGAGGTGTGCAGCCAGTCGCCTGCTCAATGTGGCTGATACTCCCTGCAATATCTCAAAGTGATCTGCTGTCAAAAAAATGCAGAAAATAACCGCTGTCTTGTTTGGAAGATGCATTTGTGATGAACGATAGCTGTCATGTCAAGCTTACTAACAAACAAATTGCATTTCCGGTCTCTACGTCATAACTCCTGTTTCGCCAGTTAAATGCTTTTAATGTGAAGCTGCAACAGTAGGAAATGTTGGGTTTGCATTAGCAGTAATTGCATTACCTAATTTGGCAATAGATAACTTAACAAAAATGTATTTAAATGAAAATCTTTGATTGCCACTTTAAAACTAACACCTTAACCGACTAAAAACAGTAAAGCCGCTAGTCTTACTTCGCTTTGTATCAACTCATTTGACAATGACTTGAATGAAACGGACATTCATTATTATAAAAGAAAGTTACGCACTAAAGCTTTAAGAGACAGATTTCTACTACTGGCTCAGTTTAAAGTTAGCTGATGTGGCAAAACCAGAATCATTGTTATAGCCACAGTGACAAGAATGAATGATACTCTCTTACTGTATCATGTCGGGAATGAGCATTACACATTGTGCCCTGCTTTTCATGCAGGCGAGACCATTATCATGTATGCTGTGTGAAATAGAGTGGAGTTGAATGAGTAGCTGGGCAGTGTGTGTATGTGATGGTGCCACTCTGATGTGTTATGAGCCATTAGTGGAGTTGTGGAACAGGGAGGTCATTGATCTTTTGTGTATGCGTGTGTTTGTGTTTTTATGTGCACATATAAAAAGGCACATACAGTTGTTTGAACTTCTGTAGATATCAGGTTATAAGCTTGTGTATTGTATGCGTTGTTGTACACACTGTGCTGTAAACCAGCCTACTTAGCATTCTGTAGGCATTTTCACACCTTTTTAGTGCTTATCCTGGAGCTCAGTAAATGTGAGGGTGAGAGACAGAGGGTCTTTTCATTGGTATCCATTGGTCCCACTACCAGCACTGAGTTGCCCTTCATTAGGGAGAAGTTAATCCCTACTTATGGTGGTGCAAGCAGACTCTAAGAGTGCAATGCAGAAGTCAGCACATTCATTACTCTGGCTTTTGCTGGAGAAGGGCATCTGTATGAGGTAATGAGAACAGTTTTTTTTTTTTGGGAATTTAACAACAAGGCTAATGGACATATTTGTCATGTTGTGCATTCCCAAGGCATGCATGTGTTTTTTTTCCCTTTATTTTCTTTACCCATTTTTTTTTTATTTTTCCTATCTCTGTTTACTATCCTTGTGTGGCAGAACGGGTCATATAATCCCACATTCAGCACATAAACAAACCGAAAGAAAGGGGATTACGACAATATGCAAAAATAAAAAAACAGGTTCTGTTGAATTACTGTCACGGGGGTAAGTAGCGAGGCTTGGACTTAAATGCAGTTCAGTTCAGAAAACTGAGTTTAATAACAAACTTACAACAAGTAGTTCCAAAAGCACGCAAGCCATGAAGCGAGGAAGCCAGTAATGAGCAGGCACTCATAGTACATCACTCCAAAAACACAAAAAACATGACTCCACTGACCAGCAACACATGATGCACACAGACAGAACGAAATGATCCCACAGGACACAAAGGAAACAAAGAGACTAAATACACAGGGTAATGAGGAAACGAGGGACAGGTGACACTAGGGTGAAACACATCAGACAAGGGCGGGAAAACCAAAAGACAGGAAGTAAAACTAGACCAGACTAGGGAGAAAAGACAGACTTCAAAATAAAACAGGAAATGGGAAAACCAACAGAAACATGAAACCAACTAAACAAAGAAACTTGACAAAGGGACTAGATGTGACAATTACTAATAATATATTATTAAATCTCTTTCACTTTCCCAAACATAAGCAACAAGCATTTTATGTAATGCAACATATGCTTTGTTAGGATTCATGTATGTGCTTAAGTCTGAGACTCAGACAGAAGACAAAAAAGAGCTGCTCTGTTTCCCACTGACAGGTGAAGGCAGGGGTGGAAAACTATTATCAGCAACTTACAGTATATCGTGTCCAGGAAGCTGTACAACTCAATATTCAGTATCACCTAACACAGCTTTTTCCTCATCACAAATTAATTTGCTTTCCAAACTGACCGTATCTCTTTAAACGTGAACTATTGGCACTATGTAGCACCCAAGTTACATTTCTTATAATGAACATACATGTAGAGCCACGGCTGACTGGATTATTTGAGTTGCAGTGTAACATCTTACAGGCAGGTTGCTACAAAGTAAAACTCTTTATTCAAAAAGTTAAAGACAACATGGTGTTATCTTACTGAAAGTTCACTATTTGCCCTCTAAAATGCAGGTGTGATTAGCATAAAAAAGTAATTACAGATGCATAGAGTTCTGTGAGGTAATGAGTGGTATCATACTGTGGAGAAATGTCTCTGATGGTGGCAAACCTTACCCACATTATCAGAGAGGCGCAGAGTCATAAATAACACTGCATTTGGCGAGTGACAGCTCACCTTGAATCCCTCTAATGTCTGAACGGTGGACGTGGGCAGCAGGACAGCTGTGAAACGTCACATGTAAATGTATCTATCAATTGCAGCAATATTAGGTAACCAGCCTCACATGCTACTCTTTACTTTGTCAGCAGAAAGATGTGCCACAAGAATTTACTTGTTGCCGTGAAGGATGACAGGACACAACTGAGCGGCAGAGTGGAAATGCACATCCTGGCTCACGGGCTACGCTGCTTTGAGAAGCTCTGCGTTCACATGTGTGATGGCAGAAGGAGTTATGTTGCCCTGTGAAATTGAACAAACAAGTTAATAAAATCCCCTGGCTATCTGTTACCCAATAGACGGCTGAAGTTGACAGGCGTGAGCTGATATGTGTGACTCGGTTCGTTATTTGTGTGATGTCTTAGACCCGCAGGCTTTCATCTGAAACCACAAAGCCCCCTTGTTGAAGGTAGTTTCCAGATTACTTTACTGTATGTTTGGAGTAACTTGTGAATGGATGCTGGTCAATTACTCCCAGCTCGGGGCCCGATTCCACAGCTGAACTGAATTGGACCATGGGTTGCCATGTCACGCTGGGGTCGGATGAGCAGACGGCATGGGCGACTGTGATTGAGAGCGCTGTCGCAGCACCTGCGGTCACAGCTTCTGATGAACTCCTCTGGGGGCATGAATAATGTAGGCTACACATTGGGCCTGAGTGATGGGTGGTGTAATAATGCCAGGCAGAATAGCGTGACCAGAAACCCCAGTGACGGCCAATGTCTTAACCAGATTGCCAGCCAACACACACACAAACCTACCAAGGGAGAGAGATGTATTTAGCTTGCAGTCTGCTACTGGATGGTCTCTCAAGCACTGCTGTTCGAGTGAAACTGTTTGCTTTCCTTTAGGCTCTGAACTTTTCATGTAGGTTTTGAAACATAGTCTCGCTGCTCAGATGGATCGTACAGTTGTTGCATTTAATGAAGTGGGACCCAAAAGCAGACTCCTGGGATGAGGCACATTTAGCAAATGCTCCACTCAAATGTTGGTCTGCACAAGTAAATGCATCTTGAGGGTGAAGGCAGAAAACCACAACATCAGAGATAGATGTTAGTCAAAAGTACAGGCATTCAGGCTAGACCGCAACACAGACAAAGACCGCAGTAAACTGGGAGAAAAATTGTGGTACAGTATATTGGAAGCAAAACTGATTCGTGCAAAGTCTCACCACATCTAAAGGCCAAAGTGTTTATAGCTGTTCTGAGCAGCCACACTAGAGGTGGGGTGAGAAGCCTGCAGTCACAGAAAGGGGTAAGTCGCAATTAATGCTACAAATGGGGAGTAAGGGTCAGAAAGTCTCTCCTCAAAGGCATTGCACTTATTGCAAAAGTGGCAGAAATAGTTGTGTAAAGAACAAAAAAGGAGCTTGAGAGAGAAGTTCAAATTCTGCATACTTTCTCACCTTAGCACCAATTGATGCATGAGATGAGGTGGGTGTTGTCGATTTTGGAAAGTTACAAATATTGTCAGACTTACCCTCCACAATGCTGATGTCTAAAAGGTGTAGGGGAAGGAGTTTCAGCCACTGTTTAACCATACGTTAACAAACATACATATTGCAGCGTTGGCCAATAGAAACAACATTGTTGTCTCAATGCTTATTGTGTATGAAAATTAAAAAGTCGTTATTCTAGCATTGTGCCATTTCCTTTTTTTTACAGCAGGCATTTTTGATTTAATAAGTATTACTAATAACATTAATGATGACTCTTTTTCATTTAAGTGTGTTTAACTGTGACAGTGAGCCAGCACGCACAACACCAGGACCCTGAAACTGAAGCAGCTAAATGGAATTTTATCCAAAATGGATTATTATTATTATTATTATTGATTTCATGATATACACCTGCAATAACATGTCAAAATGGCCTATAGACAGTTTAGAGACTAGTATTGCTCCATGGAATGTTTCCTTATTACCTACTTTAAGGGCTAGCGGAGGTAATAACGGGGCTACAGACCTTTTTCACTGATTTATCACAGTAGGAAAAGCACAGGTGTGTGCATGCTGTCACACTGACAAAGCTTGGCTAGGCACTTAAATGGAACAGAGCCATCATTAATATTATTTGTTGTGCAATTGTGCTTTTCCTGCTGTGACAAGTCAAAAGAGCAGCTAAGGAGGCAGGTCGATGATCACAAAGCCAGTCAGGCACGTAGTGGGCATGTAGTAGTAAGGAGAGGAGAGAGATGGTACTGGCCACGCTATGACGACAATATTTTTTATTTATGTGACTGATGGATCTCAGAACAACAGTCTAAAGTTGAACACAGCCAGTCAGTTGACTTTGAAACACGTCCAGGTGTGGTGTCTCAGGGTGGAGGTGGGTGTGACATAGAGCTGAAGACACTGGCAATCTTCCTGTCACCAGTTTGTGGCGAGTTCAGAAATAGCTCATGTTTGGCTCTCTGTGATTTCTCCAATAAAACGTTGTACGTGTCTTTCCTGGCTTAACTTTCCTTCTCTCATATCTTGTTCTCTTTTTCACTACCCCCTCCATTTCTACCATCTTTAAAGAAAGGCTTTGTCTAAGTGAGTCGTTCTCCTGGAAATTTTTATTTTTTCCAGAGACTGTGCAACCTCCAGTGGGATTTGCCCTCGTTGATTACAGCTAAGCTATTTCCCGCTCAGATCCCCATCTCTCATCGACTATTTCCTCGTTGTCTTCCCTCTCCCCTTTCTCATAAACTCCTCCTGCATCCCTCATCACTACAATTTTCTCTGTCACTCTTTGTCACTCCACTATTTTTTTTTCTTCTGTGTTACGCTGGTGTCAGGTAGTTTGTGACAACTTGAGGCCAATGGGAATAAAAGAGGTAACGAGGGAGAAGAAAAAAGCAAGTGGCGCAGATTCCTGGAAAAAGAAAGCTTGTTTTTCTGGGCTAGTTGATGGGGTACCAAACACCACACTGCATGGCAGCACTGTGATCTTCAAAGCCTTTCTCCCTCAGCCCCTTCTCACTCCCTTGCTCCCATGTTTTCATTAGAGAGGGTATACATTAGCTGGCTTCAGGCATGAAGTCGTTGTAGCTTCAAAGTTTTGATCCTATCATCTCAGGCTTACAAACTCACCATATCCAATGTCCCCTGTCCTATTTGAATGACTATTCTTTGATAATTATTTCAGCAAAAACACCATTAAGGTAATTTTTTCATTTCCTGTTAAAGGCATGATGAGACCATTCCTTGCATTGTTAAGCTTGATTCATTAAAGCTTCCAAGCCAGTAGTCACACACATCACAATCTCACTAGTTCACCTGTCTCCCACAGGCCAATCCTAAAAAAAACAATCTTGACATGTCACCATGTACCAGCTCTCTCTTCACTTCCTGCTCACTGATGACCGGCCCATAAAAGCTGGATGTGCCACTGTGGATAATGCTCACATCTGAGAGAGAGAGAGAGAGAGAGAGAGAGAGAGAGAGAGAGAGAGAGAGAGACTATTTTTGTGCTGCACAAATGTCCTGTTTTCTGCTTTTGTAAAGACCTTCTATTTAATCCAGTTTCTACTCTCAGCTAAAAAAGAAGAAGGAAAAAAAAGACAGTATTTCTCATGGAGGTGTCGCTCAATATTTATTTAATCAAGATGAAATATTGTTCTGGGACAGAATACAAATGTTAATTACATGCATGTGGTAATATCTTAATTCAGGATCATGACAGAGTGATGGTATTGTTTACCCAGCAAGGTGCCTAAGGGTGGCCTTTCAGTATGGTTTATGAGTCTAGTTAGACACTTGATTAAAGACTTGCTTTCTACCGGGGCTCCATTCTCACAGGAGCACAAAAAAGACACAGTAAGCTTTAAGTCTTTCTTCCATCATCTGTGGGTGCCATATGTGTGGCACTTTAAATATTTACAAGTTGAAAAGATATGAGAAGTGCAGGTTTTAACCACATAATATGACAAGTGAAAATCATGTATTTGTCCATTGATTATAGGATGTCTCCTTTATGTGTTAGTGGAGAAACTCTGGCAGAAACTCAGTGATGTAGTCAGCTTAGTGTTTAAATACAATATCTTTACAGGGGTTAGTGCCTGTGGTATTTGCAATCTAAGAACCACTAATCAAAGTCATCAATGTAATTGATGATTATATGGAAAACCTTGCTCAAACTCCAGAGAATCTGTTTGCTGTGTTGTACATTACATAATAAGCTGGAGTGGATAAATAAAAAACTACCTGGATGGATGCCATATCCCGGTTGGGTTCCCTGTCTAAGTTTGGCTGGGAATTGGACCATAATTATTTCATGAGATCTTATCCGTGTCAACTCCAATGCTCTTTGTGTGTGTTCTGACTTCATGATGAGTTGGCACTTAGAGGGCAAAGTGTGCTGCTCAGAAAAGAGCAGCAAATGTATACAGACATTTTTTGACAAGTAACTTCACTGTCAGGCTGCAGATCAAATGTGTCCCTGTCAGCTGTGTGCTATAGACTTTGAAAGCTGGCACCCCAGTGCTGCTTGTGCCACCCGGGCAGTCCCAAGATATAATGAGCTAACTACTCTCTATTCATCAGCACCACTGACTCTAGTTTATTATCTAATCATCTTACAGTACAATTAGCATATTTCCAGTTTACACAACAACTTACCCAAGCACTGTTTTTAGCCACACTTCTGTGGGTGGCAATGGCTACCTCTTTGGTTCAGACTGAAATATCTTAACATATGGATTACCATGAAACTTCATACAAACATTCATATTCCCTAGAGTATGAATCCTACCGACTTTAGTGATCCCTGACTTTGCCTCTCACGCCACAAGCAGGTTGACATTTGTGGTTTTGAGTGAAATTTCTCTACAACTGTGATTGCCTGACTTTTAAATCAGCGGCATCCTTATTTTATAATAAATATTTGGTTTATGACCAAATACCAGCAAATGAATGACATTCACATCAGCCTCAGCTGTACTTTGTGTTTAATGCTAATTAATAAATGTTAGCATGCTGACTGAACTAAGACTGAAACTGGGTAGTCTCGCATTGCCAGACCTTCCTCCACAGTGCTGCGGAGGAGGGTCTGGCTAGTCCACACAACATTCTGGGATAGGAGAAAAACATGCTCTGGTTTATTGGAATTTTCAGTCGTGCAAGACTAAAATCAGATTGGACAGATAGTCTAGGTAGCTGTCTCGATTTACCCTGCAGAGATCAGAGGAGCAGTTAACCATAGTCCTAATAACCATAGACAACCGGCGGAACCTCTGGTGGCATCTGTACAGACCCGTAAATGAAACGTCATTGATATAGACTAGGCCTGCACGATTCAGGGAAAAAATATGAATCACTATTTTTTAGCTTAGAATTGATACACAATTCTCTGCCACAATTCTTTTCTCACAAAGTGTAATGTTTATTGCACACATGAACCATGACAAAACGAAACAAATTGGCAGTACCAAATGTAGATTTTATTTGGCACCTAAAGCACATTTCGCATCACCACAAGGCTGTAAACATTGAAGCTTCAAAGAATAAATAAAATAAAGTACATACTGGCCATTTAAGTACAGTAGGCTACCAAAAATAGTGACATATAACACAGTGAACTAAATGTGGCCCTGATACAGACTCTATCTGAACTCCTTGAACATGTTTAACATAATTAAAACATGTCAATGTCAAATGCTTTCAATAAAATAATTGAAGGAGAAAAAATGGTGGTGAATCAAGATCGCGATTTATCGCGATTAGACTATAAACTAGGTAAAAATACCTGCTAAAAATCAGCATGGTGTCGTCATAGTGAGCATGTTAGCATGCTGAAGTTAGCATTTATAGCTCATTGATCCTTTAGCAGACTGATTTGTAATAGCGACTTTTTCTCTGAGTCCCGCCCTTCTGTCTGTTTCATCTTGGATCTATAATATCTAAACTATATAGCTAGGGGGCTGCAGTGGGGTAGTATTACAAAATAAGAGTTGTTTGCTAGCGGTTCGTTAGTTGCGGGTGAATGAAATGAACCAGGTCCGTCCCCCCATAAACATTTTTTAATTAAGTTAGTTGCTGAGATTTGGAAATATATCGACATTGTTGAAGATACGAGTTTTGGCACAAGCAGTCAGACAGGTTTTAAACCGGTTAGCCAAACTTAATTTTGAACATACAGAAACATTTGCGCAAACGGTAAAATTGTTACCCATGATGTTTGTTTTAAACATCCATCACAGTTGACAGTTTCGGTTTTACCACCAAATAAAGCGCTTGTTTATTTGACAACTAAAGTTACTTGTTTGTAACAGATTAAGATTTTACATACAAAACTGATCAGTTTTTTTTAATTGTTTTAGATTGAACTACCCAACAGTAAAGTTAAATTGAACAAGCAGCCAATAACCCGTTCAAAACCGGAATATTAGCAATAACCCGGTCGCGCACGGCCATGTAAACACCGGCAAAAACACGAATATGCTCATATTCCTGTTTTTAAAAACCCCAAAATTATCCCTGGGTTACCCCTTTTCTAACCCAAAATTTTGGTCATGTAAACACATATCGGCATATCCCCATCAAAAGGAACATTGATTTGTGTTCTGCACATGTTCTATTCGTAAGGAATCTTTGTCTTTTGAGTAGAGGAACTTCTTGTATGCGCCAGAAAGTCTGCGCGCAGTATACCGGAAGTAAACAAGAAGTAGAGGTAAACATGGCGAGACGCAGCACAGCACCATACTTTTGGAGCGAGGAAGAAACCAATTTCTTTATAAGTGTGGTGAAAACCATGAATATAATGTCTTTTGTTGACAGCAGAAAGTACTGAGATAGTAAGATTTATAAGAAGGTGACCGAAAAGTTACGCGAAGCAGGGTTTGTCCGTACGTCTAGACGCTAACCGTGCGTCGCCGTTTACATCGGGATATTGCCAATTGATTACAAATTCCATGTATACAGGAGTAACTCTCTCTGCTCACGCATGTAAACGGGTTATTCCGAATGTTTCAGAAACCCGAATAGTGACCTTAACCCGACCATAACCCGAAAATTGACAGCTTGTAAACGTAGTCAATGTTAAAGTGCTACTTACGCTTTTTGCATTAGTAATAATATAATATCAAAATATAGGCATATAATATAAAGTTACCATTCTGCATAAGTCCTTTTAACTTGTAATAAAGTATTTTTATATTGTCATTGCTATTTCTACTTACTGTAGTTAAATGATCTGAATTGTTCTTAATTATCATCATATTATATTGCTCAACATATTATCTTTACTCAGCAGCATAGACTGAACATAATTCCTACTAATTGGATAGAAAGGATTGAGATATAATCTATTTCCTCCATTAGTGAGATCGAACATCCATCAGTGTGTGAAGAAAAAAAAGCAACTCAATTTACTACAGTTTAATGACAGTGGCTGTCCTATCACATTTAGGATTTTGGAAATGTTCCATTACAGAATGTTTCTAAGTCTCTATGGGGCCTGACATCTGACACCTTTTTAAAAATGGATTTTCTCCAGGCTATAGCTGAAATTGTTGTTTATCATTTAACAGCCTTTAACACTTCATCATCCTTGGCCATTATCACAAGGCTGGAACGTACCGTTGTGTTACAAAATTGTTTCAAACTCAGGAGAAATGATTCATTCAGAGCTGTATGCGACGGTATATTCAGTAGCCTTAAATGTCAGTTCAGTTCTTTCCATCCAGCTCTCTGCCTACTGTCCTTCACTGAAAGGACAGTTTGTTTGGAAAATGTGTTCGCAAGGCCTACTCAGCTTTTTCTCTTCCAACCAGCTTTGCAATCCTGTCCCACGTGTAATGATATACTGCAAATGTTGTGTGCAGCTAAAACAGGATTTACTCTCCTTTGGGTAGAATATCTGAACTAATCAAATATGAATATACTGTGAATTGAGGGCATAAAGAAGGGTAACAAGACGAGAGTGAGTGTATGTTAATGCAGGTCTCGGAGTTTCATAGCGGATGAGTGCTACCTGAATATTTTAAACTCTCCTCTATCATTAGCTCTTCATTAGTGCATTGAAATCCACCCTCGAGTCATCTAATGGAAACAAATTATTCTCCCCTTTTCTTTTCCCCTACCTGCAATCTACTTCCAACTAATCAGCATCATACAGTGCCTAGTAATTGATTTTACTCACACCTGACTTGCTATTTGAGTTGGTTTTGAAGAATTAAAACATTCATTTTCTCATTTTAAGTAAAGATCTTGGCTCTTTCAGTGGTAATCATTCGCTGTCCCAATTTCATTTGTGTTTTCCACTTAGTCTGTCCTGTATTGCTGCATGTAAATGATTCTTGAAACATATTTTCTAAATTAATTTATTTGTGTTCAGTGAGAAGAAAACAGACATGACCCTGTTTACACAAACAGCTGCTTTCACACTGGATTTGTGTCTGTCCCAATTACACAGTCAGCCACAGAGTCCCAGTGTTTTGTGACACAGGCGAAGCATCAATGTTGCATTTTCTATTTCTGTTGTAATGTTTGTTAAATTTGAATGTCTCCTGTGTACTTCACGTCTCCTCTTCTGTTTGGCACAGCGGCTCAGTGCTGCTCTTTCTCAGGGAAACCCTGATTTATGCTGCATCTCACACTGTAGGCTGCAGATATTTTGTGGAATTCATTGTCACCTTTTCTAATGGACAGCAAGCTGTCAACCAGATTCACGTCTATTGGAATCTTTATGGCTCCCTCAGCAAATAGGAAGTGACAAGGTTGACAAGCCAGTGAGTGTGGACAGTTGAGCAGCGAGCCAAATGTCACACCACACCCTGTCAAAAGCCTTTTCTTGCCATTATAATGAGAGTTATGCTTTCAAATGAACCTCGGTGGAGTGTTGAATCCATTAAAGCTCTTTCCCTGTTGATTTGGGCTTTCTGCCACGGATGTTCCTCATTAGCACATACTGGCACTCCATGCAAAGTTGCTGTGAATATTCAGTAATTGTACATTATTCTCTTTTAGATACCAAAACCTCTCTCAGTGACATTTTGAGCAATATTTTTTCTGACTTTAAATTAGATGTTTTGTAACATGTCACACATTTTTTTGCCTCTCTGTCAATCTTACAGTCTTCTGCTACAGGGAGCTTAACACAATTCAAGGCTGAAGAACTTTGAAATGTTTACTGGAAGCAGTTGTGAAATTTTGAGAGCAACATTGGACAACAGTGTAGTTTTTACAGATCAGAAAAATATCAAATACAAAAAACAAGCATTTATACTATATTGTAAAAATGAATGAGTCCAGTAACAAGGACATTGGATTCATTAAAATATATAGAAAAGGATTGGCTTAGCAGCTAATGTTAACCGGCACTTCAGGTTTACTTTTATATACAGTGATCTAATCAGTGATGTGTTAGGATTATTGTTTGGCCTTTATTTGATAGGACAGCTGAAGACAGGAAAGGGGAGAAAGAGAGGGAATGACATACAAAGGGCCGCGGCACACCTGAAAGTTCACTCTTGACCATGGATAGCAGCTGCAAAACAATCTTACCACAATGGTAGAGAGGCATCAAAATAAAAATAAGCAATTATAATTTGTATATACTCTAATACTAAAGTATCAACCAAAAAAAACCAAAAAACTAATGGTTTTACCACCAAAACCCAAGTGTCTTGGCACTAACACAGAGAAATTTCAATATTCAGGCCTCTACATCTAATACTAACTGGATGTAGTTAAAAATAAGGAGGATAAATAAAAGTGAATTCTACATTTTTAAGCTGGAGTCCAGAATAAACTAATACCAAATAAACAAAGCTTTTATGGTGAAATAAACAGTGCAAATGAATTACTTGGAACCAAAGGTTTGAAAGGATACCTACACTGTGAAAATCTAATTAAAATATGTATTTTAGTATTACTTTAATTTTGTTCTTTTTATGCTCTCTTGGTTATTTTAATCAGTAAAAACTTTAGATTAGAAAATGCACAGTTTTAGCTGCCTCAGTTCAGGAGAATGCAAGCTGTTTTATACATGCGCTATTAATCCCAAATGCTACACCAGGCTATAACAAAACCGTGGCTCCTAATTTGCATTTTTTTTATGTTGTTGGCTGCTGGGCCATCACTAAACCAAATTATTTGTGACATTTTTTGAGGAAGGGTGAATGGATGGATGGAAGGTCTGATCGTTAGCATCTGGTGTTTAGTCCCAGTTAACTTGCAAGGTTTTCTGACCTACTTTTGTTTGCGTCAGGCTCAAGTACGGTGGCATAGTCCTGGTTTATTATGCACATACAGTACTGGCCAAAAGTTTGGACACACCTTCTCATTCAATGCGTTTCCTTTATTTTCATGACTATTTACATTGTAGATTCTCACTGAAGGCATCAAAACTATTAATGAACACATGTGGAATTATGTACTTAACAAAAAAGTGTGAAATAACTGAAAACATGTCTTATATTCTAGTTTCTTCAAAGTAGCCACCCTCTCTTGATGAGCTTCAAGAGGTAGTCACCTGAAATGATTTTCCAACAGTCTTGAAGGAGTTCCCAGAGATGCTTAGCACTTGTTGGCCCTTTTGCCTTCACTCTGCGGTCCAGCTCACCCCAAACCATCTCGATTGGGTTCAGGTCCAGTGACTGTGGAAGCCAGGTCATCTGGCGCAGCACTCCATCACTCTCCTTCTTGGTCAAATAGCCCTTACACAGCCTGGAGGTGTGTTTGGGATCATTGTCCTGTTGAAAAATAAATGATGGTCCAACTAAACGCAAACCGGATGGGATGGCATGTCGCTGCAGGATGCTGTGGTAGCCATGCTGGTTGCGGTATGCCTTCAATTTTGAATAAATCCCCAACAGTGTCACCAGCAAAGCACCCCCACACCATCACACATCCTCCTCCATGCTTCACGATGGGAACCAGGCATGTAGAATCCATCCGTTCACCTTTTCTGCATCGCACAAAGACACAGCAGTTGGAACCAAAGATCTCAAATTTGGACTCATCAGACCAAAGCACAGATTTCCACTGGTCTAATGTCCATTCCTTGTGTTTCTTGGCCCAACCAAATCTCTTCTGCTTGTTGCCTCTCCTTAGCAGTGGTTTCCTAGCAGCTATTTGACCATGAAGGCCTGATTCACGCAGTCTCCTCTTAACAGTTGTTCTAGATATGTGTCTGCTGCTAGAACTCTGTGTGGCATTCATCTGGTCTCTAATCTGAGCTGCTGTTAACTTGCGATTTCTGAGGCTGGTGACTCAGATGACCTTATCCTCAGCAGCAGAGGTGACTCTTGGTCTTCCTTTCCTGGGGTGGTCCACATGTGAGCCAGTTTCGTTGTAGCGCTTGATGGTTTTTGCGACTGCACTTGGGGACACATTCAAAGTATTCACATTTTTCCGGACTGACTGACCTTCATTTGTTAAAGTAATGATGGCCACTCGTTTCTCTTTACTTAGCTGATTGGTTCTTGCCATAATATGAATTATAACAGTTGTCCAATAAGGCTGTCGGCTGTGTATCAACCTGACTTCTGCACAACACAACTGATGGTCCCAACCCCATTAATAAGGGAAAGAATTCCACTAATTAACCCTGACAAGGCACACCTGTGAAGTGAAAACCATTTCAGGTGACTACCTCATGAAGCTCATTGAGAGAACACCAAGGGTTTGCAGCGCTATCAAAAAAGCAAAGGGTTGCTACTATGAGGAATCTAAAATATAAGGCATGTTTTCAGTTATTTCACACTTTTTTGTTAAGTACATAATTCCATATGTGTTCATTCATAGTTTTGATGCCTTCAGTGAGAATCTACAATGTAAATACTCATGAAAATAAAGAAAACAAATTGAATGAGAAGGTGTGTCCAAACTTTTGCCTGTACTGTATGTCGCAAATTAAGGAAGTACAGAAATGACCAAACAATAAAATCAGTTATAATAGAAAATAGGCTATGTTTAACATGATGATCATGCCATTATGGAAACATTATGGAAGAACAGTGAGTGATGAACCTGAAAACTTTGTGTCAGAAAGAAGAGTATAGTAACATCTTTTTGTGTTAAACATCAACTGACTCTAAATAAATGCATTCTCTCCCAACAGAATACTTCATCTCATAGGCTTTGCAGTGGAAGAAAACTCATCTTAATTAGCAGGGATTTCAATTGGGGGTTGCTAAATTACCTCTTTTCTGAACCAGGCGTTCCCTCTCCACACATCACTGCATGTTAGGAAGCAATGACAAGGTTGACTTTTAATCAGAGTTGCTTACACAGTAATTGTAAGGCGGTATGTGCATTTCTTTGTGTTCATTTTCTTTAATTAAGTCTAAACACAGAAGATGCACTTGTCAGTAAATGGGTATTTCAAACACAAGGGACTGTCTTAAATTATTGACTTCCTGGAGTTTTTCTTTTTTTTTTTTTTTTTTTTTTTTTTTGCACAAACAATGCAGCTGTTGCCATAATATGAACTCCTTTGAGATCAACGGTTTTATGTCTTGGCTAATCCCTAAAATGCCTTTTGATATAATTATAAAGGACTGACTAAATAATCTGTTATACGGACTGATGTTTTAAATCCTCTTTAGTAGCATATTGCTATAGCTCTTTGTCAGTTGTCTTGTCATGTACTGTATATATTACACCACTGTAGACTGAAAGGATTGCATACATCTTAAACACAACATTGCATTGCTAAACACTTTCACACTCTTTCATAGGACTTGCACTGTGAAAGTGACATTGGCAGGACATTTGGTGCACTTCATTTTGAATTACAGTGGACTGAATATCACCAATTTCATCTCTGAAAACCCACATCAGAATTGGATTTCTTTTTACATCTGGCTGCTCAGTCTCAAAGCCATTCGTCTGCTTTTTCAGCCCATGCAATTTTTAAGTCTGCTCACTCTAGTTTGTCGAAGGTGTGCTTGAAATCATTCACCTGGGAAAAGTATTTCAATCTGGGAAGTTAATCACCATTTTCTTTGCTTTTGCTTAAGTAATGAGCCTAAAATCAGCAGAGTTCATTTTCGAATTCCTTCACTAGCCTTGTGGTTTTGTGTATTTAATTTGTAACTTTGATTCATATCTGCTTGTCATTTCCAGGAACCGTTTTATAGAAAAGGAGCTATTTTCTGTGTTTGGATACAGGATGAAATATTTCACTTGTCATCTGTTGCCTTAAAATAGATTCAAGACTACAAAATGTTCCCTAAAATTTAACCCTGTAAAGCTCTGTTCATTAGTCATAAACATAATTGAACAGATGACACAGGAATCTTTCAATGTTGAGGAACATTGAAGATAGCAACCATTTGCACAATTGACCTTTTGAAATACATTATGATTAAATAAGCCGTGTGTGAGATTGCATTCTAAATTTTTAGTCAGGCAAGCAGTTAAAGCTGTAGATTACATTTTCTTGGAAAGACAGCGGGTGAGGCCAATATGACTGTATGAAATAAAAATGGGGAGTGTTCTCAATAAGCTCATAAGGATGTTGAAATGGTGCAACTGTAAAAGTGGACATTTCTGAAACAGCTATTTCTTTTTATATTTGGTCATAATTTACATCATATAGCTTTTGATGAAGACCACTCAGAGCACTGCAAAATATCTCCATCTTATCAAGTAATGTTTGCTTACTATTAAGGCCTAAATGCCTTGTTTTGTTCAAACAAGTGAAACAATGTCTGTGTATTAAGATTATTTCAGCATGCTTCCAAAACAAATCAACTTGTTTTTCTATAAATAGGTGGCAGGTTCTTGAAAGAACATAAAACTGAGTTATGAAGTAGTGGAAGTTATTCAGGGTGTCCTGGGTTCATTTTTTTTTGCAAATGTTAGGTTACCAGCAGTTTAAACAGTTCCGAGGCTTGGATGGGTGTAATACCCTCCTGGTTAAATCATCAGTAAAAAATCTTATCTATCTTTATCTTCAATAAAAATACTGTGTATGTAAATAAATATGTTAAATGCTGTTTGCTAAAATCAATATATTTTGTCATTGAAAAGATAAAGTAGGAAGGGGAAATTTTAATGTGAAAGGTGTTCTACTAATAAACCCACAGAAGATTTTCATTCAACTCTGCAGTTCCCCTTCAGCTCTATGGAGCTTTTTAGCCTCTTTCAGCTCATTGTTTTGGTTGTGTGAGCTGCAGACAAAAGGTTTTTATTAACAAGAGAAACAATGTCAGCATTGTTTCATGGTGGAATAGCAGATGTTTTCTGCAACAAAACAAACTCCGATAAACCCACAGGGTTGTTCCTGCTCAGCTGATGTAGTTTTTTTTTGCAACTAGGTGTGTCTCTAGTGCTGCAGCATGCCTACTGGTTTAATAGACAATATCGAAGGGTTACTAAGGCAATAAACTAAGATGTAAAAAGAGAGTGAATTATATTCATCAGGTGACAAGAAACACTGTGACATAACTAAATTATCCTGTCAGCAGCATGTTTGGGACTAACCATTTGTGTGTGTGTGTGTGTTTTTCCCATCATTCAACTTGTGGCTGTTGAGGGGCACTGGGACAGCAGGAAAACCATAAATGTAGGTTTAAAGAGATCATTTTAGATTCATTGCAGTATTTTGTTCCTAGTTGCAACAACTCAGTGTTCTGGCTCCTTCTCCATGGTAATGGAGGCTGAAGCTACTGGGTATTTTCTGATTTAGAGTTGTCTACCCTACCAATGTGACAGAAATCACGATTCCTATATATTTATTTAAATAATTAACAGTGATTGCCATGACATAATCTATAGTAATGTAATAATGTATTATCCAGGAGTGTTTCTATGTTGAGGAACATTGAAGATAGCATTAAAAGAACATTTGAAATTGGAATTGAAGCCTTTTGTTCAAACTTACATTACTCTAATTCTAGTGGCGATCCTGAGTTTCTAAATCTAGATGTCAGGCAAGCAGTAAAAGTATAGTTGTTTTGTACCTTTTCCAGAAAAAGTTTAGATATGCATAATGATGCACAATTCTGTATATCTACAATATCGCCATTTGATGAAATGGTGCAACTGTAAAAACATATATTCTGAAACAGAGGTTTCAATATTTCAGTCAGCATAAACATCATATAGCTTTAATGAAGAGGCGAAACAAGCTAATACCAACAGTTACGAATAGGATGGTTTATACAACCTTAATGCGTAGAGGCCTATAAAGCAGATTGCTGCACTGCATACACAAACAACTCAAACACAATATTTTCAGACAGTCAGATGATGCTTCACTGATGATGCTTCACTGATGATGCTTCACTGCTGCTCTGGAAACACTTCACTCACCATGCAGTTAAATGAAAAGCATAACCATTACTCACCTGATGCTAGAATCAACATAATGGGTGTCCTATAGGTGTTCAAATAACATTTCCCCACTTCCATCTCCAGCAGTAATGATGTTAATGTCAGCAGAGCTCTAATTTCACAGCCGAGCTCTCGCTTCAAAGCCATCTTTTTTTGGGGCCAAAAAAAGAAAATGGCACCATGTAAATATAAATAAGTGTGTGGATGCCATGTTTGCTCCTGGGGGAAATTGCTTTGTCATTGAAAAGATAAAGTAGGAAGGGGAAATGTGCAGTTAGAGGGCAAAACACTGCGAGCATGACAATGTGCAGTCGTGAAAGTCTTTGCTTTCTCGTGCTGTTCTGTTAGGTGCTTCCAATCACAAATCACTGTGCCACACATCTGCAGACAAAAGGATTCAAGCTTGGGAAGAGTGCGGCAATGTTTCATGGTGGAATAGTAACAGTTTGACAGCTGCATGAGCCCAGCAGGGTTGTGGAGGGTATAGCTGATGTAGTTTTTTTTACATGTAGTGTGTGTCTCTCTCTGTGCATGCCTACTATTTAATAGACAATATCGAAGAGTTACTATTTGAATATGTGTATGTGCTGTGTCATTGGAGCTCCTCTAGTCCCTCCAGCAGTGTGTGACGGTTGCAGCTGTGAGGGGAAGCTCAGTTCACTTATCCTGCATCAGCAGCAGAGAAGGGACTAAGCTTGTGTGTGTGTGTGTGTGTGTGTTTTTCCCTTTCACTTCTAACTGGTGGCTGTTGAGGGGCTGTGGGACAGCGGGACAAACCAGCAGGGAGGCAGTAGTCCAACCTCCACTAACCCCCATCAGGCACAATGCCAAGAGCCAGGACACATATCAACATGCATCCACACATGCTCACTCACAGAAATGTACGAGTACACTTGCACTGACTCTATTTACCAGAAGTCCTCCTGGACACTGATATTCTGAGTCATTGTTGGCTTGGGATTTATTTGTTGTTAAATCAGTGCTCGGCACATTCAGTGAAGCCCAGCCGCTAAGTTCTGGGCGTCTATATCAGTGCTCGCCAGTTCTTTTGGACAGTATATAATGGCTTTATCACTTATGTTACGTGTTTGTAAATGTGGGTGTAAAAGCATTACAAATCGTTGTTGGCTTAAGTTCACTGACAGAAGGATGTGTTGTGTGCAATTACACTTGTTTCCATTTCAGTACAATCACTCTATATATATATATATATATATATATATATATATATATATATATATATATATATATATATATATATATATATATATATATATATATATATATATATATATATATATATATATATATATATATATATATATATATATATATATATATATATATATATATATATATATATATATATATATATATATATATATATATATATATATATATATATATGTATGTATGTATATATATATATATATATATATATATATATATATATATATATATATATATATGTGTGTATATATATATATATGTGTGTATAATATATTAGTTTTTTTTTTACTTTTTTATTTCCTTTTATCAAGTACAGTCATACAGTGTGTCACAAAAAAAACTTTTTAATGATACAGTAAGGTGCCACGGGTAAGTCTACAGAAAGGATAACAGTCCATAGATATCTTTCATCCTAACCATAATACAACCATATAGCAATATCACCTTTAAACCTACTACATTTGGTAAATAATAAAGTAATTTTCACATTGCAGACAACTGTTGGAGGGTGTGGCTTCAGCCAGGAGGCTGTGATTACCTTATTTGCTATTACAGTTTTTTCCAACTGCTTACACACAAAATCTTTTCATGTCACACGATTTTTGAAACCTCTCACTCAAAGTGCAAAACTACACAGCAAATCTCCAAAACAATAAGCTATTTCTCAGCCTTTCACTCAGCTTTCAATTGCATAAAACACTTATTTCAAAACATTACACACAATTCTCTACCTAAGACACAAAAATCTAACAGGAAGTTACTTGCTATCCATTTCTAAACACAACCAATCAAAATGCTACACTTATTTACCAGGGCGCACACACACTCCTCACATTTGCAAACACATTATGTCATAACTCAACACTCACCAATCATTGCTTTAGTATAGGCCTATACATAGGTCAAAGGTCAGATTACCTGTTTTGAACAATGGATGCCAACAATAGACAGAGAGCAAGGGGAGGAGGAGGGAGAGACAGGGGATAACAACGAGGAGGAGGAGGAGGGAAGAAGAGTAAGGAGAGCCATCTCTGATGAGATCAGGGAGAGAAGCCCATCTTGAGTAGCTTTACAGTGGCGTCCATACTGCATGCAACTATCTAATTACTATTTCAGCATTACAAATCTATCAGACTTTGTTTTGCACAAAGTGCATACAATTCTGTCCCCCCGCCCTACACACACCCCCCCGCCCCGACACACAAGCACGGACAAACACTCACAACACACACACACACACACACACACACACACACACACACACACACACACACACATTCTTCTAAAAATGATACCTTTGGTTTACATATGTTTGTATTTGTATTTTCTTGTTTCATGCTACTGTATACAACACTGAGCTAACGTTGTGCCCAATAAATATTTTCTGTTTTACTGTAACATTAGATTGATTTTTACAGTGCACTTTTCAACCCCTCTCAGCAGATGTCTTTCTCTCTAGAACATTGTAAATGTAGCTCTAAGCCTATGAAAGACAAAAGAGCTTTAGATTTAGAACAACAGTGTGTACATGGTATATCCAAATATTTACTATTATGAAAAAAGTGTTTGCCATTTGATGTAAATGCTTCATTTTGAGATGTGTTTATGGTATTTTGAATGCATTGTTTCATTTTGAAGGAGATGTGAGGCATTTTGTGTGTGCAGTTTTAGGAATTGTGTGTAGAGTTTTGAAAAAAGGAGACAGTTTTGAAAACGTGTGTAAGCAGTTGGAAAAAACTGTATACTTTTGTGTTCTTGTTTCATGCTACTGTATACAACACTGTGCTACTCTTACTAACGTGATGTTTTGCCCAATAAATATTTTCTGTTTTACTGTAACATTACATTGTTTTTTACAGGTGCACTTTTCAACCACTGTCAGCAGATTACTTTCCCTCTAGAACATTGTAAATGTAGATATAAACCTATGAAAGACAAAAGAGCTTTAGATTTAGAACAACAGTGTGTACATGGTATATCCAAAAATTTACTATTATGAAAAAAGTGTTTGCCATTTGATGCAAATGCTTCATTTTGAGATGTGTTTATGGTATTTTGAATGCAGTGTTTCATTTTGAAGGAGATGTGAGGCATTTAGAATTTTGTGTGTGCTGTTTTAGGAATTGTGTGTAGAGTTTTGAAAATGTGTGTAAGCAATTGGAAAAAACTGTTAAAGGATTCTCAGCAAATAAGTTTGGCTGTTCTCTTCAAGATCAACTTTCAGTAACCCTAGCACAACATGTGATTGTTCAAGAGGTAGATCTATACAGAGACATTATTTTATTTCTTTTTGTACATTTTGCCAGTATTCTGATATCTTTGGGCAGTCCCACAATATGTGTGTGGTCTCCCACCAAGCCACAACCCCTCCAGCAATAATCTGGGGTGTTCATTTCTAGTTCCCATTTTTCTTTAATATCAAAGTTATTTTCTTTAAACTCTTCGTGCAATATCTTATAAATATGTGATATGAACTTTGTCTTCAGTTATTGATATAAATAAGTGCTCTATTTATGTTAAGGAACAGAGCTTTTCCCATTCTTGATGGTTTTGTAAATGGTGTCTAAGTACCTAAAGAAGTCTTGGTTTGGTAAATCGTATTTCTCTTTGAGCTGTTCAAATTATTTAAGGATTGCTCCGTCAAACAGCTAACCCCTTTCCTTCCATTTCAGGAATCCCTTGTCCAGCCTAGCAGGGGAGAACTCACAGTTGTTTGCTATCATTATAACTCTGGAAATGGTCATGGGAAGTTGTAGTTTTTTCCTCACAATTGACCATATTTTTTACTCCATATATTAGCAATCTTCTTTTTCCCCCATTTGTCTTGGTTTAGGAATGGAATTGAATCTAATTGCAAATTTGGGCATTCACTCTGCTCCATTCCAACCCATATAGTTTCAGTGTCTTGGCATATCCAAGCGACCATTGATCTGAGTTTGGCTGCCCAGTAATATTTTTTCAGGCAAGTCAAGTCCAGGCCTCCATTATCTTTTGGGCAGAGTAGTCTTTTAAATTTAAGTCTGGGTCGCTTGCTTTGCCAAATAAATTTGGACAGCCATGTATCCAATATAGTAAAGGTGGAAGCAGGAACATAGATAGGTAGTGATTGAAAAAGAAAGAGCAACCTTGGTAAAATGTTCATTCTTATAGTTTCTATTCTTCCTGTCAGGGAGAGTGGCAGAATTTCCCATCTTGTAAGGTCCGCTTTTATGTGGCCCATCAATTTCCCATAGTTAGCTTTAAACAATTTTGATAGGTCTGTCGTTATAATAATTCCCAAATATCTAAATCGTTGAGACCAGTGGAAATTAAGCCTTCCTGACAATTGAATTGGCCAATGTCCAACTAACATCATTGCCTCTGATTTTGATTGGTTGATTTGATAAAATCAACCAACCAACCGATAATGTCTATCAGTGCAGGGACAGAAAGGACTGGATCCCTTATATAGGTTAGGATATCGTCTGCATAAAGAGATATATTGTGCTCCTTATTTCCAATGTCTTTTATGCCTTTTATTTCCTCATTCTGTCGTATAGATGCTGCCAGGGGTTCAATATTTATAGCAAAAAGTAGGTGGCTAAGACAGTCCCTTTGCCTCTCCCCCCTCTGTAGGTCAAAGAACTCAGAACAGCATCCATTTACTCTGACACGTGATTTTGGATTTCTGTAGATAACCTTGACCCAATTTACAAATTTTGAGTGGAGTCCCATTACAGATAGCGTTTTGTACAGGAAGCCCAAATTTACAGTGTCAAACGCTTTCTGTGCATCAGAGCTTATTAACATTGATGTTTGCTGGTTTCTTTTAGTGCAAGTAATGATGTTTAGGGTTCTTTTAATATTGTTAGCACCCTGCCTGTTAGGAATGAATCCTGTTTGGTTTTGCTTAATCAGAGTAGTAATATATCTTTGAACTCTATGTGCTAAAATACTTCATCTCGTAGTGTCTCTGTCTGGCAAATCTTAAAGCCCCTTCCGCTTTATATGACAAGAGTCTGTCCAAGGCTTTTCTTGCCTCCTTAAGTTCTGTAGCAATGTTACTTGTTCTTGTGGTTTTGTGTGGTGACTCTAAAAACTTTATTTTATTTACCAAAAATAATTGTTCCTTAAGTTGCTGTCTTTTCATTTTTGACGATATCTGTATGACTTTTCCTCTTATAACTCCCTCCCACAGAATTGAAGGATTAATTTCGCCATTATCATTGATCTAAAAATATTCTTTTAGAGTTTTACTTAAGTCTTCTACTGTTTCTGACTTGTTCAGCAGTGATACCTTTAGCCTCCAATATCTGAAAAAAGAGTGCATACCTAGATCTACTTTCAGCACAATCGGTGCATGATCACTCAGGGTTATAGGTTCAATGAAACAATCTGTTACTTTATATATGTATTGTTGTGGGAGACAGAAAATGTCAATCCTTGAATAGCTATTGTGTACATTTGAAAAGAAACTGAAATCCCTCCCCCTTGGGTTTTTAGTTCTTCATGGGTCTGTAAGACCCAGTTCAGACATAAAGTTATTTAAGGTTTTTGTTTTGGGGCACTGAGATCCCTTCTCAGTGGGTATCCTATCCATTTTTCCATCTTGCACTGCATTGAAGTGTCCTCCTATTATTAATACTCCTGAATTGCCTGCAATGATGATAGCGATTTCTCTAAAGAACATTGGTTCATACTTGTTTGGGGCATATACATTTAATATGGATACCTCGGTTCCTCCAACAGTCCCAACCACCATGACATACCGACCTAATTTATCCTGTATCACCTTCTCTGCACTAAAGGCCAAATTTCTGTTAATTAAAATAGCCACCCCTCTTTTCTTCCCATTTGAGACACTATATACTAAATTAACACATTCCCTTCTTAATTGTATGTGCTCGCTCTGTGGTAAATTGGTTTCTTGTAATAATGCAATTGAGTATTGCAATTGTTTTACCTGATAGAGTATTTTCTTCCTCTTGATAGGATGGTTTAATCCATGGACATTATAACTCACAACGGTCAGTTTATCCATATGGATAACAATATCCCATAATGTTGTCCTTCAGAGTTAACATAAATTTTCCAAATGTAGACCTACAGTATACCCCTGTTTACAAAGCACCTTATGTGACTGCTTAATTGTAAGAATTATATATAACATCCACCATTGTGGAGAACAAGGACTCACAAATAGAACAAGAAAAAAACTAACTTCCAAAAGCCCGACTGTTCTAACAAGCATAACGTCAGTCTCAACAAGGACGGAGAGTTGTGACCGGTCTCTCCGGGGATATGCATACAGTGCTGTTGCAACTATAGCCTACGCTGATAAGTCGCCTATCATATGGCCTATTGCCAACGTGCAAACCTTGACTGAGGAGAACCCATCCTTTCTTCTTGATGAGCTTTAAATGGTAAAACTAGCCAAACACGGTGTTACAAAGTAAATCGTATCCCCCTTTTTTATTTTTTTATTTTATTTTTATTATTATTATAATTTTTTTCTACTTTTTTTTATAAATCGCTACTCACAGTTCAGTAATGTTTCGTTTGATCATTGATGACCACCATGGAAAATGCTCTTCAGACAAGTTTGACATTGAAGCCTCAGTCCAGTTATTCTGCAAAAGTTCCGCCTAGAGTGTCTCCCGTTCGTCCAGTTGAACATGGATACCCAACTCTCCCAGTGTTGTGGCTGCGTCTGCGAGGGTCATGAAGGTCTTTGTTCCAGATTCCAGGTGAAGTTTCAGCTTGGCAGGGAATGCAGTCGACATTCAAAATTCACGACTGAGCTTTGATGTTCTTTTCATTAAGCAGTTTCATCACGTCTCTTACTTGTTTGCGTTTTTTCTGGATGTCTGACGTGTAGTCCTGGTCAAAGAAAATCTTTTGCCCGTTATATGGCACTCCTCCGCGGTGCTTCCATGCTTCCTGGATTACCATTTCGTTGATTCTGTAGTCCAGAAATCTGACGATGATGGACCTCGGGGGGCTCGCTGGATCTTTCGGTCTCATAGTCAGTGAGCGGTGTGCTCTCACTATATTTAAATTGAGCTCTCCTGGCAATGTCAGTGAGGTTTGGATGAGATCATTTATGAAGCTCAGCATGTCCTTGTTGGTTTCCTCATCTTCTTTCACCCCATATATGCAGATGTTATTCCGTTTTGCTCTGGACTCTAGGTCTTCACATTTTGCTGACAGGCTAGCATGTCTTTGTAGCAAGTGTGTTTTATCTTCTGCGTCACTCAGCCTCTGTTCGTATTTGGTCACCCATTCTTCCAATTTTGTCGTCCTTTCATCTACTTCGGCCAGTGCGGATTCTACTCTTTTTAAAGAGTCTTTAGTTTCTTTAGAGGCTTCAACGTACTCCTTTCTTAGTATGCGCAACTCTGCTAGCACTGCTGCCATGTTCTCTTCTCCCGCATCCTTTGGATTCTGTTGTTTGTCTTTTTTCTGTGATTTGCCCTTCTTCTCTGTGTCTTTTCGACTGCTGGCCATTGTAGTTGATTATTTAAGTAGTTTTTGCAGAAAATAGAAAGTATAGTTAAGGTTTGGCTAGCTTTTAAAAGTTATCCTCAGGGAGCTTAAGAATCAGGCTGCTGCCTCGGCCATAATGTCCCAGGAAGTCTCTCTCTCTCTCTCTCTCTCTCTCTCTCTCTCTCTCTCTCTCTATATATATATATATATATAAACCTTATGACCTCTGAGTTTCCTCATTCCTTATCCTTTTAAACTATGACTTCCAAAGAGGTTCAGTAAATTTGTGAAAGGACATGTTTTACAGCTGTAGTCATGAACTTTGGTAAACTTCCTGTCTACATACCCCCATAAGGTTTCCCAGGATAAATTGGAGGGGGTCACACAATGATTTAATGAAAAAGAAAGAAAAGTATACTTCTGTTGCACAAATAGTGCGGTTACATTTTTTTTCTGATTTTGTCTCTACCTTTTTTCCATTGGATATTTTCACTTTGTTAATCCTCCAAAGATCCTTCAAATTACACAATCTTAAAAGGGAACAAAACACTCTTGAATTCCTCACAACTCATGCAAGGCCTTAAACTGTTAACAATTGTCGCAAGCAAACATTGCTTTGGTTTAAGTAGTCACAAGCCATAAAAGTTGGGAACCAATGATCTTGATGGATAATCTTCAGTGTCCCCAGAGTCTAGTCTGAACGCTTCTCAAGCTAAACTTGATTTGTAAATACTGCGTCCATATCGGGCATTGAAATGCTAGATTACAAACTTTCATGAAAAATGTAACAATTTCATCAAGTCTCTCTTTCATGCCACTTTCCTATCATATTGTGCAAATTCATTGAAAATTAAGCTTTTTATGCGACAATGTGTACAGTACACTGCCATTTGTCTCTCTTGTAAAAGAGCATTTCTAGAGATTTTCTTGTTAAATAAAGGGTCAATAAATAAAATAAACTTGTCACATACAAAGTCATCAAGACTACAAGTCTAGAGCCATGCCAGCAGCTCTATGAGATTGTACTTAAGCATAGTGCTTCGAGCTAAATGCTAACGTCAGCATGCTAAGATGCTCATAATGGCAATGCCATGCCACCATGCTGATTATTAGCAGGTGTAATGTTTATATTTTAGCATGTTAGAGTGCTGACATTTGCTAATTTGCAGCTGAGGCTGGTGCAAAAGTCTGTATGAATTAGTTATGCAGGTATTTGGTCATAAACCAAAATATTAGACAAATTAAAATGTTGGCCTGATGGTGGCCCTCGAAGAAAAGTTAGAGGATTACCAAGTATTTGCAATTCATCCAGAGAGGGACATGATTGTCTGTAGCAAATGTGATGGCAATCCATCAGAAGTTTTTTAGGTATTTCACTCAAAGTCACAACAGTCAACTTTGTGGTGGTGCTAGAGGAAAAGGCAGGGGATCACCAAAGTCTGTAGGATTCATCCAGAGGGGGACTTGAATGTCTGTACAAACTGTCATGTCAATTCATGCAATAGGTCTTGAGATATTTCAATCTGGATTGAAAAAATCCAAACAAAGAAAACTAACATTAAAAACTTCAGAACCTTCATCAAAATATGTTTTAAATCTGTTATCTGTCATTCCTTTACATATTTCTGCTGTGGGTTTGACCCTAGTGCTCCTTATTATTACCTGGGTATACTGTTGGAACATACTGTAGCAATGCAAGCCTCTGCTGTAGGAACTTAATAATTACTTTAATTTGTTTTTCACTGAATCGGAACCATTAGTACAAGTTTTTTTGTGCACTGGTCAGAGTGTGCGTGGGTCAAAGGACATCAGGCAGATGGCCTTTTCTTCCCCTCGGTCTTGAGGAGTGGGGGGCATGTAGGTGTGAGCAGGAATGTACAAGGACAGAGAAGTCTTTTACCAAGACAGAAGTTTCTGCTTATTAGGTCACTCATCTCTCCACATGCCTGTCTCTGTCCTCCCCTCCAAACCCCCTCCTACCCTATCTCCATCACTCTCCCGTTTGTTTCTTATATCACTCTGTGCATGCCCAACATATCTCTCGATTCTCCACCAGGCCAATCAACAGACAGGGTTAATGATGTCAACATTCAGTTACCAGTAGTGAGAAGTTTAACAACATGAGTCGGAGACTGGAATCGTAACTGCGCAGCAAGTCTATAACATTAAGGTAGGCACTGCATATTGTGAGAGAGCTGTATTTATCTGCAGAGCTCCAGTAATGAGAGTAAGTCCTAGCCATCATATTGCTTCTCAGTGATATCTTAGCTACAGTCTTGATTCCTTTAGATTAATATCAATGTGTAGACATGGTGTGGCGGGACAGTGGCTTTGATCCTCTGATGCTTTATCTGCACTTTGAACGGTCTTTTCTCTTTTGCGCTGAAATCTATCACTATCTTTTATCATTTTCAACTCCTTTGATTTGAAATTCATATATTGTTTGAAAAATGTCCTTCCAGGTTGCCTTGGCTCGATTGTCAAAAAGAAAAGAGAAGAGGCAGATATTCAGTCTGCGCTGTTCACATAATTGGGCACTTTTTTTGTTTTTAAAGTGTTCAACTATGATTTTTGTAGGAAACAGTCATGAGTACATGGTGGTGAGAGCCGTAGCCATAGCATCAAGATTAATATTGTGTGTGTCACTTTGTGGCCTGTCAGTGAAATCTCTGCTGGTTTTTCAGCATCTTTGGAAAACATGCAGTACATACGCTTGACTGAGCAACGCCACATCTGATCAAGGTCGTAAATAATGCATTTTTAAAGCTTGACTCATGTTTTTGAAGTTTAAAGTGGAAGACAGACCTGCCTTAAGTGTTGCACTGTGGCCTCATACATGCCTGCATGATGCAGATAGAAATAATAGAGGCATTTGCATGACATGATTTTTGTGGACATCCTTTCCTTATTGTGATGGGGTAGATATCTGAGAAAAAGTGGGAGAGGAGAGATTTGAGGTCACCAACAGCACTGTCTGTCACTCAGTTGCCTCTTCACTCCAGACACAAACTTCTCTCAGAGCCATCTTTCACCCGCAGGGTATCCTCTTGGTGTTTGCAGTCATGTTGTTGATGGTTGTTATTGTTCAACTCCATTTCACTCATTTCATATCTTGAAGCGTCAGCTTTCCAAAGCAAACAAACAATCATGCTGCCATTCTGCTCTTAAACATCATTGTGTCATGTGGAGCCTCAGTTGCCTCGTTTCCATGTTTTATTCACAAACACAGCAGTGTCAGATTTGTGTGAAGAATAAAAAGGCATTTCAGTTATTATTTGAGCTCAAGTGAGGTCCTGGAAGAGCTAACAGTATGCAGGTTACATGTGACCTCTGATTAGCAGCGAAGGGAAAGAGACCAAGCAGGAGAGAAATGTGCTGATTCATACAAGACTACACTAACAGAAGCTGTCTGAGGAAGAAAAGGGAGGGTAGAGAGATAACGGGAGACAGGAGTGGGAACGAGATGATAATGATTCATGTAAAACTGGAAGAAAAAGAAAACATCCGGGTGAGGTTCTCTGTAGAGCAAACTTATAGAGAGAATAATGAATGTGTAGAGAAGAGAAGGAGGAGGAAGAAGATCTTTTTAAAAAAAAAAAAAAAAAAAAAATCAAATCAACTTTGCAGCCTGAATAGAAAGGAAACAAATTTAAACATGTATAAGTAAAGTTTTAAATTACCTATTGGTGATATAAAAAACAAAAACAAAAATAAGGTACAACACATTTTTCTACATGTCACATTAACTTTATACCTGAGTGAGAGTAATTGTGTGTGTGTGTGTGTGTGTGTGTGTGTGTGTGTGTGTGTGTGTGTGTGTGTGTGTGTGTGTGTGTGTGTGTGTGTGTGTGTGTGTGTGTGTGTGTGTGTGTGTGTGTGTGTGTGTCTTGCCATAGATGGATGGCAGGTTAAGCCCTCCAGCAGGGAAGAGTCGGATTGACCAGTTTAAAAAAAAAAAGAAAGCAAAAGATGTGATAAGAGCCTTCTGACGAAGCACAAGGGAAGCTCCTGGTTATAGTGTGGGTGTGTGGGTGCGTTATAAGGCTAAAGGTGTTAGCTGAGAGGCCCAGCTGCTGCTGAGGTTAAGGTTGTGAAATGAACGAAAAAGACAGGAAGCCTCTGACAGCCCAGTGACCGAACACAAGATTTATCATGACCTTTGAACTGAGAAAAGCTTCTTCTGCCACTAACTAAAGTGTGTGTGTGTGTGTGTGTGTGTGTGTGTGTGTGTGTGTGTGTGTGTGTGTACGTGTGTGTACGTGTGTACGTGTGTACGTGCATACGTCTGTGTGTGAAAGTGCTTGTGTGTTTTGTGTACATGGGCTGCCTCCTTGATATTTCTTTCGCCCGCAGCTCCATCAAGGGGATTGCACCTCTTCAAGTCTAGCCTCACATGCCCCCTCACTTTAAAAGTCTGTGAAAAAGAGGCTTTTTGTCTGCGTTTGTTACCTTTAGTTTAATGGAATGGAATAATGGGGAGAAACTGCTGGTGTCTCATGATTCAAGTTTTCTATCTTACACACAGAACACAGTTATTCAATTTGACTCTGATTTGTTGACTAGACTTCTTGTGTGTGTGTGGCACTTCACATTTTTAAAACACTTGCATTCTTTAACAAGGTGGGCAAGAGGTAGGCCAGTCAAGGTATCTGTTGTCTGATGTATTGTTCAGCCGATTTTGACCTATTAATTATTAGAAATACGTTCTGCCCTACACATGTCTATACATCTTCTTGTCTTGCATTAGACAGATTATTTATGTTAACAATTAATGTGTCCCTTTCATGGATCAAGTCTCGGGTTAAACCTGCATTAATAGTTTATTAAGCCTCTTGGGAACATCAGAAACAAGCTGTGCCTGATATTATTACCTTTCAGGTTGATATTGCATACTTTTTGTTTCTGGTCACCTCATGAATGTAGGTATGTGGTTCAGTCACTCTGAGTGACCCTGCTGCTATATTGATTTTAGCAGCTTTAAAGGAAGAGTTGTAAAATGTTTTCAGAAACATGTTTCAGTGAACTATTTTAGTACAATATGAGATTGTATTCTGAACAAGCCGCCATGACAGTCTGGCTTTGAATTTCCGGAGAAAATGAACCCACATGATGCGTTTGTCCAATCAGCTGCCAGTTTTTATTTTTTGGGCAACAATACAAACAAATATAATGGCTGATTAGACCATTTGTGAAACAATGGAGGCAACACAAAGACAAAAACACTACACACTAAACTACAATAAGTCATTATACATATATTTTTTTTGTTGTTGCAATTAACCAAAACAAAAGCACCAATAAACTAATATTTGGCCTCGACCAACTGCCACTTTGCTCGTTTGAAAGCCATGATGTCTCTCTCTTTCTCATGGGTGGGCGAAATTCTCTGGTCTGGCAGAGAAAGGGGGAGGTAACCTTGCTCCTTATGACCTCATAAGGAGGAGATTCCAGATCGGCTCATCTGAGCTTTCATTTTCTCAAAGGCAGAGCAGGATACCCAGGGCTCGGTTTACACCTATCGCCATTTCTAGCTACTGGGAGACCATAAGCAGGCTGGGGGAACGCATATTAATGTTAAAAAACCTCATAAAGTGAAATTTTCATACCATGGGACCTTTTAATAAAATAGTGTAAATCCTAGTATCCTGGTGTGCGCTGGAACTTTTTTGGTTTACTTTTGTTTACCCTGCACCAGCTGGCACCCAGGAGAGAAGCACTGTTGTGCACGGGGTATCTTTAGTTTTTTAGAAATTGAACAACTCAAGGCAAACGTATCTAAAGACAAACTAAAGTGTGACTGTACAGAAGGTAACTAAATAACTTCAAGGTGCTACCACGAGCAAATGGAAAATGTTGTGTCAATAAGGAGGTTTGAATTCCAGTGGATTTTTCTTCTTTTCGAAAAACAGTGCCTTGACAGATGATTGTGGCAAAAGTTGAACCAGATAATTTTTTTTTCTGAAAGATCCTTTTTCTGCCATATCTTTTACAATGTGTTCTTTG